>NC_140083.1:85268323-85473289 GCF_964194135.1 Talpa europaea
TTTGCTCTGTCAAGTCCATTGCTAGCTGGACTTAGATGCATAAAAGTCAAACAATAAATATGGAAACATCTCAGCATCTTTTCCCATAATGTGTATTGTCTCACTCAGTAACGACAAATTCTTCACATTTCCCAAACTTACTTTTGAAACTTAAATATCACTTTGCCTTCTAAGATGAGCTCCTTCAGGATTCTTAAACTTTGTAACAACTCAAGCAAGGTGCTCATTAAATTTGTTTTGTCATATTTACTTTTCTTAAATTCTATAAAGGAACATTGTATGTTAACAAATATTCTCTTTATTCCTCTTCTGTTTATTTGCTCGATTCTAGACAACGCCTGCCTGACTGGTGTGCTTCACACTTCCATCTGGCACGCTTCCTTCTGACCTTTCCCTTCTCCCTGGAAGTGGTGAAATTATTCAGTTTTGTTTATAGTGAGAACCATCCTTCACTGTATTAAAGAAGCAATTATTACATTCTGAGCTCATTAGTATTGAACCCATTGTCCCCATTTAACTAATGTCCCGCAGGAAACTCAAGACATTTAGGTCATTTTTCACCCCCTGAATTCCCTACTAGAAGCACCAGAGATGATCTTCTTTTTCTAATCATGCTGTCACGAATTCTCAAGAAGTCAAGAAGCAGTAGATGTTGGCAGGGAGGCAGAGAAAAAGAAAACCTCACGCACGTTGATGGGAATGTAAATGGGGCAGCCACCATGGAAACAGTATGGAGGGTCCTCACAAAATTCAAACTAGAACGACCACATGGTGCTCCCCCCTCAGGGTGTTTACCTCCCAAATGGGAAGACATTCATTTGGAAAGATCAGGCCCCCTCTCTTCATTGCAGCACTATTCACAATAGCCCAGAGATGGAACAACTCAAGTGTAATGATTTGACCAGGAAGGTGTGAAGCACATGGTTGAATATTACTCAGTCATGAAAAAGGTGAAGCCTTGCCATTTGCTACACTGTGGGTGAACCTGGAGGAGATTATGTCTAGTGAAGTGAGTCAGTAGAGAAACAATTACTGGATAGTTTTACTCATTTCTGGAATACGCAATCGTACACATGAAACACACAAAAGCAAGCCCATGGACTCTGACAACAACGGTGGTTCCCGGAGGAAGGGGCAGGTGTGGCCGGAGCAGGCAGAGGTGGCGCATGCTGCAGGCCTCAGTCTCAGGGGGTGTTGAGGGACTTCCCGGGGCCTGGACGTGGCCCGTCGGAGAAGCCCCGGGATCCGCAGGAGACACAGGCCCCAGGCAGATGGTCACCTTTGGGAGCTGTGAGTGCTCACGGCTGACCGGAGGCGGCTTGACATTCTGTGGTATTTCCAGGGCGATGTGCCAGGGACGCAGCTGCCAGAAATAAATGGGAATAGGAAGTGCTGGGAGGGGTGTTTGATGCAAACCGTCCCAGCACATTCCTGCTCTCCCCCCCCCCCCCCCGCCCTGCGGTGGCGTCTCCCCTGCTCCCCGGCCTGCCGCAGTGTGGCTGCCTCGCTGACCCACTCTTGGCTGTTCTGAGGCCCAAACCCCACAGACTGGGCCAGGAAAGGAACATGAAAAATGAGAAGTGAATCACTTTTTTTTTTTTAAGATTTTATTTATTGATACACACACGAGCTGGGGTGCAGGCCAGAGGTGCAGGGGGTGAGAGGATTCCCCAGAGACAGAGCGGGGAGCAGAACAGGCAGACCCACAGAAATCCACTGCTGGGGGAGCAGCTGGGGACAGGCGAGGTCTGCTGCGCCCTGTGGGCAGCTCCCTGGCTGGCTGGGGACGGAGCTCGTGCTGCAGAGGCTGCGGACAGCTTCACGGTGCTGAGACTTGGCCCCCGGCGCCCCCAGGGAGGCCCGAATCCCCTTTTCTAAAGACAGCGCGGGCTGCTGTGTCCACAGCCCGCCCCGGAGGGCCCCCCCTCGCTGGGGACCGGGCCGGGTCCCCTGCGGGCCCCCGAGGGGTGAGGCTGTCGCAGGCACAGAGGAATCCCAGGTTTGGTGCAATTAAACTACAGGTCAAAGCAAGGCCCGGAATTCCTAACTCCAAAACTTTGGAAAACTGGATCCACTTCTAACACGCACCCCCACCGCCCCACCCCCAGAACCGGCAGAACAGGACTCAGGAGTGAGGCTTAGACTGAGGTGACTCTGGGCTCCCCACTCTGGAGGGTGTGGGGGGGTCCTGGTCTCACCCCTGACACTACAGACGGTGCTGGGACACAGGGGTGAAAGGGCTGGAGAGTTCGGGGTCCCCCTGGGAGCCAGCATGGTGGACAAGCCGCCTCTGACCTCTGACCTGCCAAACGGTCCTTTCAAGGAAACTGTGGGAACCTCACCCATTGACAGTGGGGCACGTGCCCGTGGGGTGGCTGCAGTTTTCAGAAACAAGTTTCTGTTATTTCCAGAGGGTTTTATCCATTTTGCAAGCGCCGGGGCTCTGCGAGCTGCCTCCTCACCATCTCGCGGCCGGCGCTGGTCTGCTCACAGGGACACCTGCCATTTCTTCTCCCCCCACCAACCCTCAGGCCCTTGGGAGCATCTCCCTCCAGGACGGCGCGCGGCCTCCCCCCCAGACAGAAGGGCTTGTGTCCCGCAAAGAGCAGGTCGTGCAGCGCAGGGCGCCACAGGAAAATCCCCCGGGGGGTCTCTTGAGGCCCGGGACGGCCCCTTCTGGTCTCCCCAAGATCTTGCACCGAACACAGCGTCAGCGTCAGCGACAGCGTCTGCCTCAGGGAGCAGGACAAGCTTGGTTCCCGCCCAGGAGGAACTCCCAGAGGGGCTGTTTTCTCTGCAGTTCTCGCTAGAGACCGGGGGCCTGCAGCAGCTCGGAGCCCCCGGGACCTGGCCCCGCGGGGTGCACTTGTCCGCCTCAGCCCTGGCACACCCGCGAGGGGCCCCCCAGGAGCGTGCAACTCACACCACCTGCTCCTCGGCGGGTGACCCGGGGCCTCACTTCTTTGCCAACCTCGCTGAACACTGTGGGCCGAGCTGGCCAACAGGAGACGATCTCAGACCGTCCTAGTTCTTGACAAAGGCCGTGTTGTTACACGTGAGCTGAGTGTGAGAGAACGGAGCACCATGTTCATGCTTTGCGTATGCATCTATAAAACGCCTTATAAATGCAAAGGTGCAATCTATCAGTACTGAGTCCGTGTTGCAAATTCAGTGTCCTGACGATGACTCATTCATGGGTGACGTTTGCCTTATCCAACAGCATCCACGACAGCACGCATTGGACACACAGTGCAGGAATGCGAGATTAATGTTATCTGCACAAAATCGCGACTGTTTGGAGTGAACATGGCTGAAGGAGAGTGGTAGTCGGCGGAGCTCTGCCGAGAGTCCGTTGCAAGCGAGTTTCCTTCTGAACTGCAGGCCGGGCGTGGAACTCTTCAGAGTTCAAAAGGAAAGATGCTCGGTGCGGGGATGACCCTGTTGCCACTTTGCTTCTGACATCGTGTCTTTTTGTTTCTGACTCAGCTCCTCTGATTAAATGAGGAAATTAGAAATTGGGATCGAAAACGTTAGCTCGTTACTGCAGATTTTTAAAGAAATTTTAAACATTGCGTCAGAAGCTAATGTTCAGTTTGGCCAGTTTGCACTCAGCCGAGGCACAAATACCCGTCAACATAACTCGTGTTTTCATTGCAAGTTGATAACTTACTTATTGGTATCAAGTGAAAAGTAAATGTGGGGGCTGGGTTATCTGTCTAATTCGCATTAGGGCGGTGTCCTAAAGTGTTTTGTTTGTTTTTTTTAAAGATTTATTTATTTATTTATACAAGCACTGGGTACAGTCAGAAGCGCGGGAGGGTGAGAGAATTCACCAGAGTGGGGAACAGAACAGGCAGAACAACGAAATACACTGCTGAGGGGAGCAGCGGGCGGCAGGAGAGGTCTGCGCGCCATGGGGGACCCTCCTCCGGTGGCCGGGGAGCAGCCGGGGATCGAACCGGCGCCGCAGAGGCCGTGGGCAGCTTCGCAACCCAGCACTCAACCGCTGCGCCCCCGGGGAGGCCCAGTGTCTTAAAGTTTATTTAGAGTAATTTTTATCCTGAGTTTTTTTTAAAGGATAGTTTTTGCTCCATCACATCTTTGTTTTAAAATTGACTCATTTAGAGTGTTTTTCCAGCCACTTGACTCAAGATCTTTCATTTACATAATCTCTGTGAGACAGACCAGCTTTACATTCTTAGTCTGGTGAGATCAGGAAGAATTTCAAAGTGATATTTATACTTGCTTTCTACTCATTTTGTAAAAAAAAAAAAAAAAAGAAGAAGAAGAAGAAGAAATCAGTATCAAGTTCCTCAGAGTGGTAATATTTCTTGGCACAAGTAGTTTAGATTTTTTATAGTCCATATAATCTTAGGATCTTTTTAAAGCAATCGTCAGTGCCATAACTCATGCTCTCTGGTGCATTTTAATCAGCATCTACTTATGCATAGCCTCGGTCTCACTGCCATGGAAAGACTGGAAACAGAAAGTGCCGCCGATCAGGACTCGCAGCTGTGCCGGGACGGCGTGCACGCGCTCTGCACCTGAACAGGTGATTTGCAAATCCAGGCCTCTCAGAAGCACATCTGCCGCTGCTGAGTCTGGCTGGCAGGGGACCCAGGGCTGGTGTTTGGGGCTGCAACACACCTAGACGCGGCCTTCTTGAGGCTGGCTGCTGGGTCACAGGGTAAGTACCGCCCGCGCCTTCTGAGCCCCGGCTCAATCTGATGGAGAAGGAGCAGGCAATGCAGCCACGTTGCCTCGGAGTCTGATTTTCTAAGGCATTTTAATTGCATGGTGCGGCCTTGGGATTCTGGGATTCTTTAAATGGACACATAATGCTTTTTCTTTATGTGTAACGTAGCTGGGGGAAAAGAAGAAGAAGACAGCTAGATCTCATTTCAAAGAGAAATGTGTCCCACCAACTGCCAATGGAGGCCTGGCCTTGATTTGCAAATTTTTAGGGATTCAGAGGACGTTCTGCCAGCAGCCAGTTTAATCACGGGGTAGGCCTGAGGAGCAGCTTTCCATCAAATACGCTCTTTTCCTGCCCAGGAACACACAGACACGGGAGCTTGTCCTTGCGAAGACACGGATACACTCACTGGAAATCGCATTACACACACACACACCCAGAGCACCGGAGAGAACATCAGCGCTTGCAGATTTGAGTTCCGAGTCATGGGTGGTTACATGACGTGGGTGGTCTTTATGCTGCCAGACTCTTCTTCTTCTCAAAAAGGGTGCATCGTCCAAGAAAAGACATCACGGTCTGGAGTGCGCTGCTACTCGAGGGTGCCCCTTCTCACAAGCGTTCTCACCGAAGTGTAACTAACCCACAGAAAAGTGAAGTCATGCGCTTCTCTCCCAATGAATTTTTCAAGGGTAAACACTCATGTCACAACCGCTGAAATGAAAAAAAATAGAATATCACCGTCACCCACAAAGGCTCTCGCAGGCTGCTTCTTCGTCACTAGCTCCTCTTCCTTCCCCCAGGAAAGTGCCGTCCAGGCTTCTGACACCACAAATTAGCTTTTGCACCTCCCTGAACCTGAAGCCAAGGGAGCCAGTCATACACATCCTTTTGATTCTGACTTTTCACTCGCTGTCTGTCTGCAGAATTTATTCATGTTCACGCATCTCGCAAAAAATTCCATTGTATGAATATACAATTTATTTTCCCGTTTAAAAAATAGAGTGTATTGGATTAAATAACTGTAGCCTTCCCTTGGTCTGAAGTTTATAACTGAATCATCAGTCAGAGAGTCGTGTTCTGATGTACAGGTTACATCATCACCTTGTGCTAAGATGTAAAATGGCATTTAATACAAACTCAGATTCCTGAGAAAGCAGGATATGCCTCCTGGAAAATAGAGCTGCTTGGGCATAACACACATCAAGATGAGTCTGTGTGTATTTTGTCACACTCTCTATGAAACGCTTTAATACAGCACTGCGCACTGCACACTCTGCTGGACGCTTTTAATTTTTACACCAATCTCTATGATATTATAATTCCGTTTTTATAGATGAGGAGATTGTATCCCAGGAAGTTTAATTTTGCTGTCGGTTTTTATAGACCTTCTAAGTGATGGAACTGAGAACCTCGACGACTTCATCCTATTTTTTCTACTCTGTCATCTGAAACATCCCTAGGGCATGACACATGCATGTGAGCGGCTTGTATCTGGCAAGGGCTGGAGCTACTACAGGGCAAAGAAGACAAATGAGAATTTTAATGCAGTGGAGAGAGACTGTAATGCGGCTCTGGGAACGTTTGGTGCCGGAGAGGGAATGTCCATGTCAGGGAGACCAAGGAGGGGCCGGGGGAGGGGAGGGAGCTGGACCCAGACAGGGATGGCAGGGGTGGGGGGCGGGTGAACGGAAGGATGAGGTGGGGGTGAGGCTAGAGTTGACGTCAAGGGGCCTCCCTGGGGGCGCAGGGGCTAAGTCTCAGCACTAGGAAGCGAAGGGCAGCCGCCGCAGCACGAGTTCCATCCCCGGCCAGGGAGCTCCTGCCTCCCCGCTGCTCCCCTGGCAGTGGATTTCAGGGGCTCTGCCTGCCCTGCTCCCCGCTCTGTCTCTGGGGAATCCCTCACCTTCCCCCTGCACCTCTGGCCTGCACCCCAGCTCTTGTGTGCATCAATAAATATTTTTTTATTTAAAAAGAAGAAGGAGGGAAGAAGTAAATCAAACGTCACTCAGGGCCTCCGTCCGCCCCTGTCAGCGACCAGCTCTCCTCAGTGACTCACGGGCCCCCCTGGCTGGTGTTCCCAGCTTATGACCCGTTTCCCTCCAGACGTTCCTTCTGCAGACTGTGAAACTTCCGTTTCCCCGAGTGTCTCATGTGCCTTTTCCTCCGCGCCAAGCCTGAAAAGCGTCCTGGCCCCTCGGCCTGCTCTGTGGGGTTCGCCTTGTTCCTGACAGGCTGGCGTCAGAAGAGGCCCTGCCGGGGCCCTGGCTGCTCTGGGGTCGGGGCAGCGGCCTGGGCTCACCTGCTGCTCCTAGCGTGCGGGACTGGCTTGCTGGGACCACGAACTTTTTTTTTTGTCCGCCCCCAGCAAGCATTTCAAGGCAGTCGGGGGGCAGCTGGGCTGCTCTGCCACGCGCTGGCTGCGGGCAGCTGAGGGCTGACAACTCTTTCAGGGGGGAACTTGGGATCCCCGAAAACGTGTCACCAAAATCAAGCCCATCCTCAAACACGTCGTGGGGGGAAACAGTCCGTTGTAGACTCTGAGTCTGCAGGGACTTTCTGCTCATTGGCACTTGGACATGTGCCCCCGACGACTCTGAAAAAGTGTCACTGAGCCCGCGTTGTTTCCAACAGAGCGCTGGGAAGGCGGCGTTTTCTCTCTCTTGGCTGCATGTATTTATTAGACCAATGCCGCGCTTTTCCTCCAAAGCCTTTTTTTACTGTCATTTGGAGGATTTATTCCACCATCCTGACTCAGGCAAAAGCCCTGCGGCTTCCTAACCCAGGGGGCGGTGGCGCGTGCTTTGGCGTGGCGGTGGTTGAGCTAAAGATCAGGCTGGATTGTGGAGGGAAAAAACATGACCTCTTTGTTGCACTTACCTGGTAAAATTTAAATAAGTGAGGGGCAACGAAGACACAGAAGCTTAACAGCGAAGCTGACCTTGCAGAAGGCCGAGGACAGAAGGTGCTGGTGCATCTGTGCGCGCAGGCCACGGAGCTGCCGGCAGGACTCGCAGAGGGTGGGCCCCGGCGTTGGGGCTGCCCCTGCCGGCTCTGTGACTCTGCCCAAGTCCAAAGGACACGTGTCCTCCCCTTCATGCGGCTGCCATGAGGACCGCCTGTCATGCAGGGAGAGCCCGTGGTAAACAAGGATGCGCCATCACCAAGTCAAGCAGCAGAAGCCCACAGGGATGCGGTTGTTGCTGCTGAGGGTAACAGGACATGGCCCGCCAGGAAGGCAGATTCTATTTTTTTTAAAGATTTATTTATGGGGGCCTCCCTGGTGGCACAAGGGGTTGAGCACCGCACTATGAAGCTGTCCGCAGCCTCTGCAGCACGAGTTCAATCCCCGGCCAGGGAGAAACCCACATGGTGCGCAGACCTCTCCTGCCGCCCGCTGCTCCCCTCAGCAGGGATTTTGGTCCTTCTGCCTGTCCTGCTCCCCGCTCTGTCTCTGGTGAATCCTCTCAGCCTCCCACACCTCTGGCCTGTACCCCAGTGCTTGTTTAAATAATAAATAAATCTTTTTAAAGGTATACAAAAGAGTCTATGACTATACAAGAACAAAATCTGTGCATTATTAACCAAAACAGGGAATTTAGGAGAAGCCAGTTTTGTAAAAAAGGTGCCTTGCTTTGTATTGGAATTTTTAAAAATATACAGAGCCGATGGCACGTCCAAAGGGGAATGTCCAGGGTCTGTTCTTCAAAAAGAACTCAGAAAAGCCAGAGGACGTGGGGTGGCCGGCACGAAGAAGATGCTCTATGATCGACGCAAAGTTCTTAAGGGGACAGGAGGAAAAGAGAAGAGAATCTAGGGGGTCAGCATTTCTTCCGTGGCTGAAGAAGAGCAACCAGAAAATGGGGCATTTCAGAAGAATGACGTGTCCTAGCGCAGTTCCCAGAAGGGAGGGAGAGTTTCACGGGAGGCGCCGCGGTCCGTAAGGCAAGTCGCGCAGAACAAACAGTGCGTGACCTGACAGGGAGTGGCATCTGGTTAGAGTCAGGCCATGAGAAGATCATTGACCATTTTGAAAGGGGTAGACCCAGAGAAGGGCTTTAAGGAGGTGGTGGGGGGAGGCGGGGGGTGGTTGGGGGGAGAATGAGAGACACCACAGCTTGAAGCTTGAAAGAACCAAGTCCCAGTATAAGGACGCCGAGGCCGCAGGGTGTGCTGGCAGGACCCCAGTGGGGGCTAATACAGCAAAGTGTACAATTTAGGCATCGACATCAGAACTACCAGGAAGCAAAGAGAAATGAATGCTGGCAAGTTGATAAGATGGTGGTGTAAGAGAGTTTTGATATTCTTGCTACCGTTGCATTTTTTTTTTCATCACTGGCTTCTCCTAACCTCCCTGTCAAGTCTCTGATCCGGCAATTCAACCACTTGTAAGAGAAAAGGTTCATCCAGGGTCAGCCATGTCACTGGAGGTCACAGACGTCACCTGTTGCTGCCATTACCGCAGGCAAAGCCACCAATTCTTGGTCCAGATTCTACACTGTTTTCACTGATGTCAAGAATAATTCTTGGTTGCGTCTCAAGTGTCCCTGTGAAGACTTGAGCATCGACGCCGGCACACGTGCTGTGCGATCCAGAGTTTACACAATGGGCAGGCATTGTTATAATCAAGATTTTAAAATTTGAAGAGAACAATTCCATCAGCGTTGCAGCGGGGATGCTCTCCACAAATACTTCCCGAGCGAGGGAAGCTGCCATTTGGGGGAGCCGCAAGGTGCAGGCCGGGGACGGCCTCACGGCCATCAGACGTGCCCCGGCCTCTCTGTGGGGACAGCCTATCCACTGTGCCATCTCCCGGTTCCTATTTTATTTTCCTTTGCCTTAATTCCTGTTTTGATAACCTTTTAAATGTCTTTGCTCCTCTATGAGTCAAGACAATAATCCATAGAACTAAACGATTTATTAAGCGCTAACATGCCTGTTGCTAAGACGGCGGCAGCACGTAGTGTGAGGGCCTTTCCCGGGGAGCTTGCGGCAGGGCGGGGAGGAGACACTGCGCCATCATCTGGTGCGTGGCATTCCCCAGAAGGGAACCGCGTGGCTCTGACAAACTTAGTTTCCTTCTTTCTAAACAAATCATCCATCTGAAAGGAAGGTCCCAATCAATAGGATGCTCAGGAGATAGATGAAGGGGAAACAGGCCTCAAGCGTCCACAGATTTCTCAGGAGAGATCAAGTCACTCCTGAAATACAGATGAAGTTCAAGCTGCAGAGTCAGAAAAGGAACAAAAAACAAAACTGATTTGGGATCCTGATTCTCATGGGCTGGAGGATCCTTTAATGGGCGAATGAGTTTCTTTGAGCCCAGGTTTCCTCATCTGTAAAACAGGAACAGTAATTCACAGGATTTTTTGCAAAGGTTTCATCAAATGAGACGGTAAATGTGTTCAGCACAGAGCTTCTCACACGGCTGTTCCCTAAGTGAGGCCTACGTTCTCTCTCCAGCCTGACAGGAGGACTTAGGAGACAGCCAGCTGGAAGCTACTACCATGGAACACCTCTTTCTGCTTTTCCTTTCTTCAGCTGACGTGGCGGGAGACGCCCCGCAGCTCCACGGCCGCTGGACACAGATGCGCGCGGCACTGAGCAGGGCGAGCCGGGGCAGCCGGGAGGATGAGTTACGTGGGCCCATTTGTTGCAAGAGCGCAGGCTGAGAAGCGGGCAGGCCGGCAGAGGAGCAGACGACGCTGAGGCCGTGGGGAAAAGTCCAGACAAGGAGGCGGCACTTGATATCCAAAAGCAGATTAACAAACCACAGGTGCATTCATCATCAGGCGGGGGACTCACTTCGGGAAGGCCCGGCCAGAGGAACTGGCTGTTCAGCCAGGTAGGCAGACCACACTCCTACGCGGGGGACATGACAGCAGACACTAGGCCGAGCTCCAGGCAGGTGGGAGGAGCTGGGGCCGGGACTTGGGAACGAAGTCTCAATCTGAGGAGGAGTCTGGAATAATTCCTTTTTTCCCCCAATATTTTATTTATTTTTGTGTAGAAGAGCTGGAGCGCAGGCCAGAGGATTCCCCAGAGACAGAGCGGGGAGCAGGACAGGCGGATCTACTGAAATCCACTGTGAGGGGAGCACAGGGGAGGCAGGAGAGGCCTGCTGTGCCCTGCGGGTCACTCCCTGGCCAGGGATCGCGCTCAGGGGAGTGCGCTGAGGCTTGACCCCTAGGCCACCAGGGAGGTCCCAGAGTCTGAAATACGTCTAAAGAACCAAGACACCAGACAGGTTACAAGTCAAGGCCTCCAATACAGAGCAACACAATGATCTAACCCCTGGAAATGACAGTAGAAACAGGGCTTCCTGACGTCAGTGCTGGTGACGTGTTGGTTTGGGTCACTCTTTGCTGGGGGGGTGGCTGCCCTGTATGGTAAGATGTTCAGCATCAGCTCTGGCCTCTATGCCACGGTGCCGCTCGTATCCCCTTTTCAGGATGTGACCATCTAAAATGTCTCCAGATAGTGCTCCAAACAATGCTGTCTCCAGAGCAGAGAGGCTTAGCTAAGGCGGGGGGGGGGGGGGGGGGTGTCACCCCCAGGTGAGCACTGCTGGGCTGGAGCAAACCTGGCGACAGAGAACTCTCCAGGAGTGGGGGCTGGGGTCGGAGGCCTTCAGGGGTGAACTAGCAGAGCTAGTGTTAGAGATGGCCAGGAGGACCATCCCACGGAGCTTCCTGGGAACATTCCAGACCGTTGCATCATTTCCAGGGAGCCTGGCCTGCCTCTCCGCTCCCAGCAGGCTCCAGCGTCAGGATTACCCCTGAGCTCCGGGAACCTCTTTGCCCTAGAAACGCAGAGCCTTTGGCCCATCCCTGAGCGGGAGACAGCTCCCTGCCTGAGGGTTCCTCACTGCGCCTGCTGCCCCGCCCCCCCCCCCCCCCCCCCCCCCCCCCCCCCCCCCCGGGCACTGTCCTATTGACCTCTCCTGCATCCCTACTCCCCTGTTATACCGGTTCCTCCTGGGAACACATCCTCGAAAAATCCCTCCTGTGGGTCTGCTCCCAGGGAACCCGCTTAGTACAGTCAGCGAGGCCGCGGCCAGGGGAGAGTCAGGAGCGAGAAACACGATCAGGCGAGCTGCTCTGAATCAAGACTATGGACGCCACGTCTGGCCCGAGCCCCCGCGGCCTGGCTTCCAGCGGAGACGTGGCAGTTAGGGCTGTGGCTGAAAGGAGCTGAGGACACTGGCCCGCTGGGCTTGGTCTCGGGAACTGGCTGAAACGAAGACTGCAGCACGAGGGCCTAAGGTGGTTTAAATGCAGCAGAACTAGTTGCCAGAAGCACCTCTGGAATCACCTGTTGTTCACTGTCAGCATCTCCAGAGAACTGTCCCGGCACAGGGAGGAGGGGTCTGGGCTCCTCTGGACTCTGACAGTGCTGCGGGGTGTTCCCCCCTCTGCCTCTCTACCCCAGATGTGTTCTGCCTGCGCCTCCTCTGGCTGGTGAAGTCTGAGCGTGGCTAGGCCCTGGGACACCTATCCGGGTGCTGGGCTTCGGCTTTTAGTAGCAGAATTATTTCTCCAACAGTGGATTGACACAGCGATGAAGGGGAAGGATCTGCTGGGAGAAGGTTTGTAGGAAACAGAGAATCTGTGTTACAAACCTCTTCCTCCGCCGTCCTGTGCTGCTCCTTCCCTGTGAGCTGCCATTGCGCGGCGGGACCCACGCGGGTGGAATTAACCACTTCATGCTCTGAAAGCAGCTACTTGTGAGCACAGAAAGTAAAGTGTTAAAGGAAAAGAATTTTCGAGAGCAACCCTAAGAAACACAGAAGCGACTTATTCTTCCAGGTAGGAACCGTTCTGCAAAGAGGAAATTATAGGTTCTCTACTCACAATTTGTCTTTTTGTAATAATTGCTTATTCCTCAAAGGAATCATCCCTGTTATTCAGTCAGTATGGAATTGAGACCAATCAGTGAGTTATGATTTTTAACTCTGGAAATTAAAGCTTCAGGGACTCTCTGGGAATATGTTTTCAGAAACCTCTAGACACTCTGTACCAAGCAGCCTTAAAGAGTCGTTTCAGCACTAAGTAAAATTCTTTGAAAAATGAAACTGTAAAAAGGTCAGGGAAAAAAACTCACAGACAGGGAATCAGTGATGTCAAAGGAAGAAATAACAGAATGAGATTAGAATAAATTTAACATGAAATCCACGATGGCTATGAATTCTGAGATTAACAGTTTCAATTTTCAAACAAAAACATTAAATTAAATTAAAAATACTTGAAAAACAATTACCGATGAAAAGTGGCTCACACGGTATTTACTAACATATTTGCAAATAAAATTTCTAAAGAATTCACTCAACAACCAGATAGCCACACACTGTCTCAGCACAAACGCCCGTGATTTGTGCCATCTGCCCCCCTCCCACGGATGGCACAGGCCAGCCGCCCTCAGCCGAGCTGTCTGAACCAGGGCAAGGCCAGCGCCAAGGCCGGCGGGGCTGCTGTGCTCACTGACATGGATGGGGCTGGAAGAAACAGACACGGCCTTTGCCATCTACGTTGGATTAATTAAACCACTTCGATTCTCTCTTTAGAAATCTGAAGGGCGCACGTAACAGGCAGGTGTTCGGTCGGCGAGGGGGTGACAGGGAGCTCAAAAGACAGAGAACGAAGAAGAGCAGTAAAGGCCACAGGGAGCCGAGGGAAGAGGAAGGAGGCTCTAGTATCTAGATTCCGTTTCTGAGAAGCTTGACGGAGAGTCGAGAATGAGTGATGGGTTGGCAGAAGCAGGAGAAACGCCAGCAGCAGAGACTTCCCGTCCGCGTGTGGGTGATTCGCAAGCACGCGAGGAGGCAGAAGGAAGCCAACACCCAACTGCTGTGAGCTGAAGCACGCAGGACGCCAAAGGGCCTTAAAATTCCCTCACGACCTTCTCTCTGTGAGGCCAAACTGTCCCTTGATTTCCAAGGGACCTTATTTTGTGGCTGGAATTTCTTTCTTATTCTCACATTTCTTATTTCTTTGATCTCCTACTGTTTGAGCTATTTATTTATTTATTTAAAGACTTATTTATTTATTTATTTATTTATACAAGCACTGGGTAGAGTCAGAAGCATGGGAGGGTGAGAGGATCCACCAGAGCCAGAGCAGGGAGCAGAGCAGGCAGAGGGACCGAAGGACACTGCTGAGGGGAGCAGCGGGCGGCAGGAGAGGTCTGTGCGCCATGTGGGACCCTCCTCCGGTGGCCGGGGAGCAGCCGGGGATCGAACCAGTGCCAGAGGCTGCGTGTCCTTTCTTGAGGTACTTGAGAACAGTATCTATTTGGATATTTGGTTTTTGCTACTAATGAGAAATGATTCTGTTTCACAGAATGAGAGCTCCCGATGTTAGCTGATTTCTTACGTTGGAGAATCAAAGATTATTTTTTATTTCTGATAACTTGTTTGATGTTGACATAAAGCCCCACCTTGCTTCTGGGACAATGAAATCTCTGGGCACATCTATGTAAGAGACTGATTCTTGAAAGAAATTTAAATACTGGACATAGGTAACTGCTGCAGTTACAAAGAAACTGACTTTCCAAATCATAATTAAGTACTTTTCTGATTCATGAATTCCAGGTGCATTCCTCGATTACAAAGGGAAGAGATGCAAAATGCTCTCTGGAAAAGGATGTTGAATCAGCCATGCCAGTTACTGACAATTTAAAAAAATTAAAGAAAAATTGGCTACATGGGAAAGGCATTGGTGAGAATTTGATCCTAGATTAACGAACCAATCAGAAAAAAAATTTCAAGAGCTCCCTGAGACCTCATGAATCATGTCTGCCACGTATTCCACTTCAGCTTGCTTCCCCTCAAGAGTCCACAGCTTTTAGTGCACAAAGCTTGTGCCACATGAGGTGATAGTCACAAATTTTCCCGAAGGTGCAAAATGGGCACAAATGATCTTTCTACCACCTCCCCGACTGTCACCTCCCCTGTCACCGTCATCCACCCTGGTTTACTCATTAGAGCAAGAGGAAAAGAAATTATTTTTTTTTACAACATATTTGCAAGATCTTATTTCCCAGCCCAAGCTGCTGCCCGCGACAATCCCAAGTCCTCCTGGATCCTGGAAAGGGGTCACAGCTCCGCTGTCCGCAGGTGTCCACCCACGTCTTCACCTCCCCCCGGGGCCTGGCTCAGGGTTCTCCCTCGCTCCGCTTCCTACTGGGTAGCTCGGGAGGCAAAAGCAGAGGGACCTGGATCCTGCAGAAGCTGGTGTGTGTGTGTGTGTGTGTGTGTGTGAGCGTGTGTGTGCGCGTGTGTGTTTCTGCTCAGCTTTGAGTCCTTGGGGTCTGAGTCACAGAGTGAGGTCTTTTTCACTGTTCCTTATTTGAGCATCAAAACTCTGCTTTTAGCAGCGGTTTTATTCATTGACAACTAGTCACCGGCCATGGACAACGAGTGGTTACCGTCCATGGACAACGACTGGTCACCGGCCATGGACAACGAGTGGTCACCGGCCATGGACAACGAGTGGTCACCGGCCATGGACAACGAGTGGCCACCGGCCATGGACAACGAGTGGCCACCGGCCATGGACAACGAGTGGTCACCGGCCATGGACAACGAGTGGTCACCGGCCATGGACAACGACTGGTCACCGGCCATGGACAACGACTGGTCACCGGCCATGGACAACGACTGGTCACCGGCCATGGACAACGAGTGGTCACCGGCCATGGACAACGAGTGGTCACCGGCCATGGACAACGAGTGGTCACCGGCCATGGACAACGAGTGGCCACCGGCCATGGACAACGAGTGGCCACCGGCCATGGACAACGAGTGGCCACCGGCCATGGACAACGAGTGGCCACCGGCCATGGACAACGACTGGTCACCGGCCATGGACAACGAGTGGTCACCGGCCATGGACAACGAGTGGTCACCGGCCATGGACAACGAGTGGCCACCGGCCATGGACAACGACTGGTCACCGGCCATGGACAACGAGTGGCCACCGGCCATGGACAACGAGTGGTCACCGGCCATGGACAACGAGTGGTCACCGGCCATGGACAACGACTGGTCACCGGCCATGGACAACGAGTGGCCACCGGCCATGGACAACGAGTGGTCACCGGCCATGGACAACGACTGGTCACCGGCCATGGACAACGAGTGGCCACCGGCCATGGACAACGACTGGTCACCGGCCATGGACAACGAGTGGCCACCGGCCATGGACAACGACTGGTCACCGGCCATGGACAACGAGTGGTCACCGGCCATGGACAACGAGTGGCCACTGGCCATCCGCAACGAGTGGCCACTCGCCATCCGCAGCATGCCCAGTGCTGTGGCCGTTGCTGGCGCCCCCGCCAGGAACGAGGCAGGAAGCAGCAGCCACCCCGGCTTCGGGGACGCGCCGGCCTGTCCGGCAGGGGGTCGCGGCGAGCAGGGCCGCAGCAGGAAAGCAAGTGTCCAGGGGTCGGCGTGGACTTGGGGCGACCGGCCCAGAGGGACCAGGCACAGGCCACACCCCAAAGCAGCGACCTGAGGCGCTGACGCGCGCCCCGACTCGGCACACCTGGGAGAAACGCCAGGCAGCGGCCGGGCGCCCGCCCAGCACCGTCCAGCCCACCGGAGGCCGCGGCGGCCGGACGCCCCGCGACGCCCCGCCCCGAGGCTGGGGAGGCGCCCGCCCCGCCCCGGAAGTGGCCCTGCCCCGAGCGCGGCCCCCGCCCCGGAAGTGCGCCTGCCCCGAGCGCGGCCCCGCCCCGCCCGCCGGCCCCGCCCCCGAGCTCGCAGCCCGGGTTGGCCGCGGCGGGGGCGGTGGCCGCGGCGCCCGGAAGCGCCGCTGACGTGTCCGGGCGCGCCGGGGATTGTGGGCGACTCGGCAAATGGCGTCGGCGAGGCCGGGGGGCCCGGGGAGCCTGCGCTGAGCCTCCGCCAGCTCGGCCGGCCCGCGGGCGCGCAGCGGCTCGCACCTGCCCGCGTTCGGCGCCGCGGCCGGAGCCGGGGCCCGCGGGCGGGGGCGCCGCGGCGCGGAGCGGGGCGCGGGGCCGCGCGGAGGGGGCCGCGCCCGGGGCTCGCGCCGCCGAGGCTGGGCCGAGAGCGGGGGACCATGTCCGGCCCCCACAGCCCCGAGGCGGTGAAGAAGCTGCTGGAGAACATGCAGAGCGACCTGCGGGCCCTGTCCCTGGAGTGCAGGAAGAAGTTCCCGCCCGTCAAGGAGGTGGGCCCGGGCCGGGGCGCGGGGGGACGCGGGGGCCGGGGGGCCCGGGGGTCGCGGGGGCCCGGGGCGCGCCCGCCCCCCAGCCGGCCTGGTTTTCGTTTCGGCCTCAGCTCTCGGGGTCCCGCGCCGGCGGGCGGTCCGCGGGCCTGTCCGGGCGCCGCGCGCGGTGTCCCCTCGGCCCGGCCCCTTCGGGGTCGGGGTCGCCTTCCCCGGCCCCCCGAGCTCGGGGCCGGCCGAGCCGGAGCACAGGCGCTGAGGCTCGCGGCGCGCTGTCCCGCTGCGGGGGGACCTGCGCGCGGGGAGCGGAGCCGTCCCCTGCTGCCCAGGCCCCTGCCGCGTCGGGGCCGGTCGTCTGGGGCCGCCGGCGGGCGCCGGCCCTGGGGGTCTCGGCGGGCGCGTCTGGCTCTGGGCCCCGGCGCCTCGGCCTCTTCGGCCCCCCCCGGACTGCAGGGGACGCGGCCGCAGCCAGAGGGTGTGGGGCCCCAGGTAGTGAGCCCAGTGGGGTCTGGAGTCCTTCCTGGATTGACATTTTGGCATTTGCTTTATCTTGCAAATTTTGTAAAAAGCTGCTCAACTTCGGCTGTCTCAGAAGTGTGTGGTGCACCAGGGACAAGCAGTTGCCGCTCCGGAGGCTGCTGCTTTCCCGCAGAGCTCGCCGAGGAATTCGGAGTTATTTTCATACTTACTTAAATGACTTGCCTTCACTGTCAGGAAAGATTCTGTGATGAGAACTTGCCCTATGAAGTTTGGATTTGATGCTTCCAAAAGGAACCTGCTCTGCAAACACTTTTGTCTCCTCAGTTGTCAGCGGACTCCACCTGCCGTTATTTAGCAGAAGAGCAGGTGTCACCTGGGGGGGGGGGGGGAAGCACAGGCTTTGCCTTGGGAAGGTGGCTGTTAGGCTTTTTCTCAGCCACTCAGTAGTTGGTGCTGATGCTGTGAGGGTTCCCCAGCCTCTGTCATGAGGAGGTGGCTGGATTGCCTCAAGAAGGGCTGTAGGAGAAACAGTCGTCTGTGGGGACAGTGAGAGCTTGCAAGTATATTAGGATTGAGACTCCGTGTGACGTCCAGATGGCGTCGGCCAGCAAGTGTTTGGAAAGGATAGTGTGGCCCTAAGAGAGGGAGGTCTCGGAGGATCAGTTTATATAATAACCATACAAGTAGCTAAGATACACCAGGAATAATATAAAGTAAGGAGATCAGGACTGAAGAGGGAATTTTTTTTTTGAGGTTTTTTTCCCCCCTAAGTGAGACAACATTGGTTTCCAACTCCGGATCTGACTGGGAGGCACAGGGTCTCTCCCGCATGTGGGTGGCCATGCTGCCCGCCAGGCGCGGGGAATAGCGGGCAGGAGGGGAGAGTCAGCTGGGCAGCCTGTGGCCTTGGGGCTGGGAGAGAGGGGAGTGCCTGCTGGAGCGCGGGCCCCCCGAAGGCTGGGGTGGCAAAGGCACGGGCATGCAAACTGACTCAGCCTGAGACGTCTAAGATTTATTTATTTATACAAGCACTGGGTACAGTCAGAAGCGCGGGAGGGTAAGAGAATTCACCAGAGCCAGAGAGGGGTACAGAACAGGCAGACCGACCAAGGAATACACTGCTGAGGGGAGCAGCGGGCGCTGCAGGAGAGGTCTACCTCATCTTGGGGCAGAGGGAGGGAGGGGGGCAGAACGGCGTTGATGGGACAAATGGGAATGAGAGGCACAGGGGTGTGACCCCGGGCCGCCTGGTCTGGGATGAGGGAGCAAGTGAGCTTGTTGCTAGGAGGGGCTGGTGGTGGGAGAGGCCGTGGTAGGGAGTGTGAGGGAAACTGCCTTGGCGACGGGAGAAGTTGACCCGTGGCAGGAGGAGTGCCCGACGTGGCGTCTTCGGGAGAGGCCCGTGGGATTCCCGAGGAAGGCAAGCCGGAGCTCGGGGGAGAAGGCGGACGGGCTGCAGGGGTAGCAGCGCCACTTGATTTGCTTCTTCATTGAGGTGACGTTGGTTCACAGTGCTGTTCGCACGTTAGAAGTGCAGGGTCCCCCCCTGCGGGCGTTACCACGTCGCCCCCACCACCGGGACACCCGCAGCTTCCCCCACGGTCCATGGTCCACTTTTCTTCCTACCCACCTGGCGAGCAGCGTTCGCGCGTTTTAGGCGGGGCTCACCATTGAGCTTCTGTTCCTCAAAACATGGCCTTTCCGTGCGGCCCAGCCCCCGGGTTCTGCTGCTGGCACCTGCCGTTGCTCGTGCTGGTCCTCGCGGGCTGTCCTCCCGCCTGACCGCTGCTCCGTGTCGCGCTGTGATTTCCAACCCACCTCCCTCCTTTTTTTCTGTTTTCTCAGCGGTTACTCTAGTTCAGGCTCAGCCTTCAGCCTGGCCTGGCAGCACCTGTGACGGGCATTCTCCGTGCTGCCACCACCATGGCACTCGCCTCAACGGTTCGGGAACCCCGAGTAGCTGCTTCATACTCAGAGGCCTTCGCGGGCTTCCTTGCCAGCTTCATCGCCTCTGCTTTTCTTCACAGGCTTTTCCACCAGCCCAGCCGTGCAGCCTGCTGTGCGCCTTCAGCTCCGTTGGGGTGGCTCCGGCTCCACGCTCCGCCTCCTGAGCTTCCTTGCGCTGGCCTGGAGTCACCCCCTCCCCTCTTTCACAGCTGGAATCCTACCTGCCGTCCAGCCGCACTGTCAATGTTGCTCTTCCGTTTGTTTCACGGATGGACCAACTTTCCAGGCAGTTTTCTCATTTCTTTCCTCTTTCACTCTTTGTTCATGAAGTGACCGGGAGCGCCTGCCGGGCGCCAGCTAGTCCCCAGCCAGCCAGCGGCCGCTCCCGCGCGGCTCTGCAGCCAGTGCGCGCCCTGCCTTCCCGCGTGCCCTCACCCCGCTCACGCCTGTGTTTCGTCTGCTGTTTCACTCCGTGCTTCCTGTCTAACCGTCGGTTTTGCATCTTGTTTCTCTCCGCCATGGTGCAAAGCATTTGTTTATTTATGAGGGGCCAATTAGATACTTGCTGGAGATTAAATTTTTTGGAATGCTGAGGCGAGGGCTGCCCGGCACGCAGGCGCGCTCCGCTCGTGTGCGTGTCGCTGTTCCCCGTCGCCTGCGTTTCAGTCTCAGCATTTGGTAGGTTAGGAAACCCTGTCGTGCGTATCAGAGGTTTTTCTGTATGTCTGCTTGTAATCCAGAGATTCTTAATAGTTCTAGATCTATTACGAATTCCCAAGTGTGGACTTGACTTTAGGTCCTTTGAGTTTTACCTGTCACCTAACATCGTCACAAGCCTTCAGACAGTTCCCGCCTCCCGGGTGCTCCCGAGTGCATTGTTCTATCAACATTGTGATCTATTTGAACCCCTCATTTGTTTCATGCTGTGCCTTGGGAATCCTTCATGTGGACCTTTGGTGAATTTGTTCTAATTTTGAGATTCTGCTCTCAGAGAGATCATGAAAAATGCATTGGAGTTTTTGTGAAGGAAACGGTATTGAACTTGGTGCGTGTGTGAGTCTCCGCGTCCTGCTGGTGGGGACGCTCATGAGGTCTCTCCACGGCGGCCCTGCGCTGCCCTCGGCGGTCACCCCTGCTCCCCTTCCGTCGGCTCTTTGGATTTAGATGAGTTAATTTAATTTTTCTTTCTCCAGAGCACCTTGATTAGTGTCATCTAGCTTAGACCTTCACCATCCTTATCACCCCCACCTCTTTGCTTACCTGGCTGGTGTGAGAAGAAATGGTGAGGTGTGGAGTGACGGTAACATTCTAGTGCCACCATGGGAAGCGGCCCGCGAGCAGGACCGAGCCGAGAGTGGCGGGCAGCGAAGCCGCGGCCCTGGTGCCACGTCCGCCTCTGCAGCAGTGTCTTCTGAGTCAGACGCTGACCGTGTGGCCTGTGTGCGAGGCGCCAGGGCGGGCAGGAGGAGCAGTGCTGACGGGAGGCGTGAATGAAATAGGGCTCGCCTCCTCGTGGGGCTTCCAGCTGCGACGGAGAAGCGGATGTGTGTGAGCTGCGTGAGGTGGCGTGACGGGCATGACCTCGCGGGGAATGGCTGTCGTGACAGAACAGCCCCGTGGCCCTGCGGAGAGAGCGTCATGACCGCCGAGTGGTGTCCGCTGGGCGTATTTGTGAAGAGCTGTTGTCGATGCTTGAGGAGCATGGCCTGGGTGTTTAGCAAAAACCGTCACCTCAAAGTAGTAACGAAGTTCTCGCTTATATAGTCTCTTCTAATGCAGAATAATCTGACTTGATGGTGTGGTGCTTTGCGGTTTCATATGGGCATGTTTATTTTTTTATTTTCTGAACATTTATGTCCACGGGGGGGCAGGGGCATTCCCAGCGTGCCTTGAAGCATGGAGAGGCACCGTCCTCCGGGGCAGACCTGTTGTGTGAATGACCAGTCAGTCACTGGACACCAAGTGTTTATGTCCCTGCTCTGCTTGGCGTCTCGTTTTGAAAATAAAAAAGATGCTAGTGACTTACGTGCTTGAGATTTTATCTGTCATGTGTGATTTCTTTCCCTTAGATAACTCCTGATGATAGCTAAGCTTTTCATTGTATTTTTATTCTCACAGGCTGCTGAATCAGGAATAATAAAAGTAAAAACAATAGCTGCGCGAAACACTGAAATTTTAGCAGGTAAGTTTTTGTATTGAAAATTTAAAAATTCATGACAATTTGACTAGCAGTACAAGCAGAATCTTTAAAAAAAACCAGCAGTTTTCTGTAGCTTTTCTTCCTAATGCTCTAACATGCTATTCATAGTGATGAAGAACATGGACAAACTTCCTAAATTATGAACTAATTGGGTTTCTCAGAGATGACTGTTATAAAATTCTCTGAAATCGGAGAACTTAAAACTACGGACTCCTTCAAAGGAAGGATTTTTCTTTTTTGCACGTCTGTGCGTTCTGCTCGCCTGCGGAGGACAAGACGCAGCTTCCTCTTGAAAGGCATTAGTGTAGCATTTGTGGCATTGGATTGAATGGAAGATTGGTTTTCACTTCACCTTCCAAGTCTGTTTTTTTCCTTTAATATAAGATTAAAAATGTCATGATGTATAGCTTTAGTGCACTATACACTGTGTGTACTGAGTACGTCCTGGGACTCGACAATATGGTCGTGAAGGAAGGATGGGCGTTGCACGGAGAAAAGACGGGTTTTCTGAAATTTTCTGGATTGAACCTGGTTTTCAAGGTGGTATTTTCAAATGTTTTTCTCGCGCCCTGTTCATACTCAGTCTCTGCTGCTCCCTTTCTTTGGTGCCTGAGTGATGCACATGGAAAGAAGGAGACTGTCCTCTCTTGAGAATCTGTTAGCCATGAGGCGCTGTGCTGGTGTACGTCATGTCCGGCAGCTTGTGGGGTAGTGTTCTTACCTACAGTAGAGCAAACTGAGGTGCGGAGAGATAAGTTACTTGCTCAAAGTCACATCATCAGTAGTGAAACCAGATTGAAATCCAGGGCTCTTCGGCGCCCACATTCTTGTTTCGGGAAGTTTCCATACTGACTGCTTCCTCCCGGACGTTTGTACTTAGCCAGCACTCAGCCCGCTGACCCTTCTGTCTGCGTTTGCAGTTCCTGTGGTACTTTGGTCTCAGGTAGTTATAGGAGAAGTTGATTTACATACAGTCCAAACGGTAAAGAATTTTGTCAACACTTGTCTCTTTACATTTTTTTGAAAAGGATACTGACAAATTCCTAATTGGTAAAATTTCAGAGTATTACAGATGAATATTGATAGCAAGTGACAGTAGATTTCACACAGGCTAGTCAGCTTTGCTGGAAATTTGCCCCTGGGGTAATGCATTTGGGTAGATTAGTTACTGTGGGGAAATTGTTGCTTTCAAGATAAACAATGACCTGGAAGATCTCCAGTTTTAAAACTGGAAATACCATAGGCCAGTCATACTAGAATAGCATTACAAAATTTTGCTACTGTCATTGCTGATATCATGGTAAGTCCTTAATTATTCTTCAATAATGGAAGTTTTCATTGGTCTACATTGACAGAAGACTTTTTTTTTTTTGTTTAAAGATTTATTCATTTATTTATTTACACAAGCACTGGGTACAGTCAGAAGCGCGGGAGGGTGAGAGAATTCACCAGAGCCAGAGAGGGGAACAGAACAGGCAGACTGACAAAGAAATACACTGCTGAGGGGAGCAGTGGGCGCCAGGAGAGGTCTGCGCGCCATGTGGGACCCTCGCCTGGGGCAGGGGATCAAACAGGTGCTGCAGAGGCTGCGGGCAGCCTCGCAGCCCAGCGCTCAACCGCTGCGCCACTGGGGAGGCTCCTGACAGAAGATTTTTTTTAAAGACTGTTTTGGAGCATCACTTGTCTATTGCAAAGGGCTATGCCAAGAAAAATGTGTAATTAATCTAAGAATAAGTAAAAAAGTCTTGTCTTACTTAATATGAGTTTTATCTATAAGTAGGGTGTTAATTTCATTGTGATTCATTTAGCTTTATTCTAATCAAGCTAGACCAAATTTTATGCAGCTAAAATTAATAGTTTTAGTAGTACCCAGAGCCATGTACTTGAAGAGGTATATTAGCATTTAAACTTTTTCTGCAATTTTTAAGACATATTTATAGCAGTTGTACCCCAAATTTATAGAGATACAGACCTCTGCTGTCTTTAAAATCAATGGCTCATAAGAACAAGGAGAGTTTAAAATCAGTCAATATATAATTTTAAACTGCTTAATTGAGAGTACAGTTAATTGTGGGGGAAAAAAAACAAACAAAACTTAGTTAGCTTTTCATTTATTTCCTGAGAAGTATTTCCTTCTCTATAGTGTCAGAGATTATAGGTCACTACTTTTGTGCTGTAATGAATGTTAAAGTCTCAAATGAGATAGGATATTGGATTGATACCGAATCTCAGATATCTCTGCAGATCCAAGAAATATAGAGGGCTGCTATAAAAATCATAACCTTTCGGGCCTCCCCGGTGGCGCACCGGTTGAGCGCTGGGTTGCGAAGCTGCCCGCATCCTTGGCAGCGCCGGTTCGATCCCCGGCTGCTCCCGGGCCACCAGGGAGGGTCCCGCATGGCGCGCAGACCTCTCCTGCCGCCCGCTGCTCCCCTCAGCAGTGTCCTTCGGTCCTTCTGCCTGCTCTGCTCCCCGCTCTGGCTCTGGTGAATCCTCTCACCCTCCCGTGCTTCTGACTGTACCCAGTGCTTGTGTAAGTAAGTAAGTAAGTAAATAAATAAATCTTTAAAAAAAAATCATAACCTTTCATTAGGATCAACTAGTCTGATAATTGTTGCACAGCATAGAATCCTAGCCAACTTTAGCTTTCCTGTATTTAATTTCCAAGAGGAAGTTATCTATACTGCAGAATATACCTATGCTTTACATCTCCCCTTCTTTTAAGCGCCTACTTTAATGTTTATTTTTCTTTGTTTTCACTGCTGTCATGAATGCTGACATAAGTGGGAATGCTATGCCAGGTAATGTCAGCATTGATTCAAATTTACAGGTCATTATCTAAAATTTTCTTTTTCTTTAAAGATAAAATTCTGCAAATGAGAGGTAGCGACATTAGGTTTTTCATTTATAAGGCCAAGTATCTTAATCTTACATTTGACTATCCAATATTATAAATTGTTTTTATTATCCCAGCTTAAAATAGACAAGAAATTGTTAAGGTTTGTATTGTACAGAAAATTTATGAAGAGAATCAGCTTTTTGAATTATTTGAAATAAGGAAATCAGTGAAGTTATATCTTTTTACATTGATATCTTTTAAAATTGTATCTTTAACTCCTACTCGAAACTATCAGTTACATTTCCCTAGCTGCTTGCAGCTGCTGTCACTATTACAGGTGGAGCTGTCACGTGGATAGTCATTATATATGATCTGTGTTCTTTCTTACACAGTTCTCCCGTCTTTTTCGTATCAACATGGTCCTATCACCTAAAGATCTCTAACTTAAGTAGCAATAAGTAACTATACTTTTTAATTTTTTTCTGATATTAAGAGGTAATTTATGTGCAGAGTATATCATATAACATTCTTTTTTTTATATAACATTCTTAATAAGGGAATAAATATGTATAAAGCACTAGGAAGAGATACAAAGATGGGTAATATAATTCATTTACAATCTATATGAAATTATAAGAAATGTACTTGAAAAAAGTATGTCTGTGCCATGCATTTTGTTTCCCTTACCTGCTCCTCCATTTGCTTTTGAAATCTTTTGCTAGAAATTTTCCTTTCCAATGACAGATTCCCTGAGGTTAGGATCAACATCTGGAATCAGATGTTGGAATATGTCCAACATTATTCTTCCTCGTATTGCTTGTAGTTAGCACGTTACATGGGGAAGATGAAGGTTGATGAAATACGTTGCTCCTCTAGTATGTAAATTCTATTTCTCTTTAACTTTGTGTTGTGATTTTCTGAATACATACATGAATTTTAGTTCATGTCAGCCAGCCACCCTGGGAGTCCGAAGCTGAGTCTCGAAGCCTGAAAAGGAATTGGTTGGCCGGGCAAATGTGGCGTGCAAGTGGAAAGGAGAGGAGACTGCTGGGACGGGAACAGGAGGCGGAAAAGAGCTTGGTCTGGCTCAGTGTTCTAGTCGAGGATTGCCATTCTCTGAGGTCCTTGAGCAGTGACGGAAAGAGTTTGAGTGGGGAGGTGATGTGTTTTTATTAAGATTTTAATGGAAATTGTCCTGACTGCAGTATGCAGGGTATCACTCGTCGTGCTGTCGCTAAGGCGGAGACCTGGCGGTAGGCGATTCCTGTGACCAGGCTAGGCAGCGTGGTGACTGGGACGGAGGCCATCTTCACAGATGGGCCGAGCGGGCCGAGGTGGTGTAGTTCCTCCGCAACCCTTGCGTAGGCTTTTAGTAGGTTTCCATTTATTCCTTTCCCTCACATTGTTTTTTGTTTTTTTTTTTACTTATAGTCTGCCCGTTGTTGTCATGATACTTTTCTTAGATTCCACAGTTTCTAATTTTTAAAAATTGTTGTATAACATGTTAGCAAATGATTGTAGCTTATTTATCCATTTCTTTACATTAGGCATATTTCAGTATTTAGAATTATTACCGTAACATATATTTCTAGAAATAAAATTATTAAAGGATAGGAACATATTCTTGGAATTTGTTACCACGCTGTTTTCTGAAAAGACAAAAGTTTATACCTTTACCAACAATACGTGAGTGTATTTTCATAATATCCTTGCCAGGGTTGTTATTTTAAAAGTCTCTTTTTGATAATTGAACAGGCAAATGATACTTATTTTAATTGATGTTTCTTTTTAATTTGAACATCTTTCTCTGAATGCATTAAATATTTCCTTTTTTCATTATATGTTTGAGTATTTGTATTTTCCTTATCAAATTGTTTGAGCATTTTATAAGCAAAGATATTAACATCCCATCATGTTTAGATTATATTTTCTAAAGTCCATATGCCTTTTACTATCTTATGTAGATACTTTTCATTTTTACACAATCTTATTATTTTTCTTTTTTTTGTTGCTTCTGTATCACTGATAGTCATTTTTGTTTTCTTGTAGTTTTCCTATAGTTTCATTTTTTTCTTAATAACATGAGGCAATGTGAGGACTGGACTTTATTTTTCTTTTGCAAAATGAACCAATTTTGCCAACACTATGTGTTGAATAGTTCTTCCCTTTCCTATAATGTGCTTTTAATATGAAACTGCCGATAGGTTCATTTATCCTTTTAATCTTGAGTCACTTAAAAATTTTCCAACCTTTAAAACCATTTAAAAATTTAATGTTTGTTAATTCAAAAGGACACCTACCTGTACCCCTGTTTACTGCAGCACAATTTACAATAGGTAAGCTCTGGAAACAACCCAAATGCCCCAAAATAGATGACTGGATCAAGAAGATGTGGTACATATACACAAAGTAATATTTTTTAGCAATCAGAAAGATAAACTCACGCCATTCACAGCAGCATAGATGGAGCTAGAATGGATTATGCTCAGTGAAATAAGCCAGAAAGAAAAAGAAAAATATTGGACGGCTTCTCTTAGAGGAGGAATGTAGGGGAACCAAGTAAGGGATCAGGAAAAAAAAATTAGAATAAATTAAACAAAATTAGCAGGCGACTGTACATCAGAGACATTCTGCAGGGAGGGCAAGGGAGCAGGATCAGAACGGGAGGGAAGAGCACAAGGGACTCTGGTGACGGTGCACGGGCGACTTGTGGGAATTTTCCTGAGAGGAGAAAGCATCTATTGTACGAAAAGAAAGACTGATGTAAGGTATATATAAAAGGAAAAATTATTTTATGTTTTCCCCATAACTAGATTTTAAGGATTTTGAGGCTAGTAGTTGTGTCTATGTCATAAGTTTCTTTCTTTCACAAGAATTAAAATTTGTTACTGACCATTAACATTTATTATAATAAGCTTTTGATCACCTCTACTAATTTGACTCCTAGTGGGGTATCCTAGTGTAATTCTTTTTTTCCAGGATAAAAACTGCAGTTATGCAGTGAGACGCTCAGAGCCAGGAAACCCCTGGGATATGGGGACAGCTGGACTGCTGCAGGTGTGTGAGAGTGCATCGTTTGATCTCAGTTATAAAATTTGGAAACAAATATATTTATCAAACATAGTGTTGACTCTATAAAGAGGTTATGCTTATCAAAGGACTTAGGTGGAAATAAAGTTTTCTTACCCCCAAGAGCTGTCTGCATAGTTTAATGGAGATTGAAGTAGAGTGTTGGTAAAAGAGTCTACTGTTGTCTCTTTTTCCCTGCAATTAAAGAAAAATTAAAGAACATGTCTTTATATAGCTATATAGCCTTTTTTTTTAAAAAAGATTTATTTGTTTATTTATTTATACAAGCACTGGGTACAGTCACAAGCGTGGGAGGGTGAGAAGATTCACCAGAGCGGGGAGCAGAACAGGCAGAAGGACCGAGGTACACTGCTGAGGGGAGCAGCAGGCGGCAGGAGAGGTCTGCGCGCCATGTGGGTCCCTCCTCCGATGGCCGGGGAGCAGCCGGGGATCGAACCGGCACTGCAGAGGCTGCGGGCAGCTTTGCAACCCAGTGCTCAACCGCTGCGCCACTGGGGAGGCCCTATATAGCCTTTTCCTCAATGTAATTTCTTAAATCTGATCTCATAGGACGGTTTTTATTAAAAAATACAGCACGTCATTAAAATTATGCACAAAAAGAGAAAGCGTTACTTTTCAATGAGAAGAGCAAGGTAAATTTCTGCTTACATAGGATCTCTGCCACTTTTTGAAAAAGAGAAAGAAATCAGTAAAGTTTTTTTTTTTAATGATCTTAGTGTGTTGTGATCTCGATATTGTGGACATATTTTTCTTCACATTATGCTTCAGAAGACTTGGAATAGCTCAGTAGGTTATTGTTGTTGGTGGTCATCTGATTTGGGTAACAGAGAGCTTCCCTTTTGACTTATGTTCGCATGCAAACTGGGGAAAACAAAAGTGAGGAGACTAAAGCTAGATGTTTGGTTCCTTCACATTATTTTAAAATAAAGTTTTAAAAATTTGATTACTATCTTAAATTTATCTCAGCTTGATAGGCCTGGATTACTGATATGATATCTCTAAGTATTTCATTGTGACTAACCTTATTTTGTTCATTCAAGATATATAGCTTATTATTATTTTATTTTTACCTCTTAACATGCCCCAAATCAGTGTGTATTTTATAATTGATGGCGTCTTGGGATCACTGTGGGCCAGGTCGTCTGGGGTTGTCTTTTTCGTTGTGTGTGTGAACTTGGTCAGAGTTGTTCATGTCACATCAGTTAAAATACATATGTATTTAATATTACCTAAGTTTTAATTGCTATTTGAAATGTCAACCTAGTTGTCATGCAGAAGCTTTCTGTTAACCTCTGGTGGTGAGATCATAAAAGCACTAATATCAAAAGGTGCAGAATGGGTCTTCTGAGTGAGAAGAAAATCTCAGACAGTGGTGAAGAACTCTTTCAAGAAGTGAGGCACCTAGTGCTCGCGGTGGCCCAGAGGAGAAATCGGGAACAGTGCTCAGTGATTAAAAAGCCTTGTATCATAGTTCAGTTGACACTGAATTTCTTTTTGATTAATACTCTGAGTATGTCTTGAAATCACTGTCATCTTAGACTCTAAAAGTACATTTTTCTTCTGTGAAGACAGGATCCTTCCCTTAGTACTTGGAGATGTCAGGCAGACAGCTGTCAAGGGCAGATCACTGATTGCTCTCAGCTACTTCCAGCTCCCCTGCTCCTTGCATGCTGTTAGCTTCAGAGAGCGGCAGCATGATGCGGTGGGGGAGACTAGAAAACCCCAGGGTGGACATATTTTCCAATTCCACCTACTTTGTCACTTGGGTCAAATCATGCCCTATAAATTCTCTGATTATTATGATGTGTTAATGAAAGATATGTTAATGTTATAATAAAAATTAAAAATGCAACTTGTTACTATTGAAAACTTTTATTTGCTTGAACAACATTTAATGATTAGGAATATTTAGCACAGTTAGTAGTTGCCTCATACTTCACTGATTCTGGAAAGCTTGACTGTGAAAGCATATTTAACCACTGTTCTAGAATAGTATGTATTAAGCTTTGTGGTCACCTTTTAATCATTCCTATATGAATGTTTTGGGACATTTTTATGAAAAGTTATGTCTTAGTTTTTGAGTGAAAACCTTTAGACACAAAGAAAGCAAGGAAATTAGAGAGAACTTTTGAAAACAGTTTTTTGTCAGTCATATTTTCCACCTTAGTTCTGCTTAAATCAATAATTTATGCTGGTATACAGAGGAATTTTGAGAATATGATGTAGGAAATTGTAGTCTTTATTTACCATAAAGAGAGTTTTGGGAGAATGTGTGTGGGGATTTAATGATAAAATTAATGTTTGTACTGGTTTTTCACTTTTAATGGTGATCCCAGATGACTTTTCAGTTTCTTTTGAAAAACATGCTAAGACTTAGATTTCTGTCTTTACTACAAGTCTTAACCTCAAAAAATAATTGAGGGATGTAATACCTTTGGCAACATATAGCAAATCCCCAAAATTTAATGTCCTCTTGACCATGAGTTTCATGTTATTTATTCAGATTTCCTTAGGATGAAAGACCTGTCTTACCCATCTTAGTGCAGACAATCAGGGAATATGTATTGACTTAATTTCATTTTGTAAATTTAATTATATATACTTCAGTGTGTGTATTTTCTCACCACTTACATTTTGTAGTTGCTTTAATATTTCTAAAATAATTGACTTGCTTGAAGGTGTTAAATTAAGATTTGGAATTACCCCACCTACATCTGATTAATTTGAAATAATGCTTCAGTAATAACAGAAATAGTCTTTAACATGTTTTATTTCTTACAGAAGAAAGGAGGGCTATGTAAATTCAAGACATAATAAAATTCTAAGATGCTTCTATACTTTCATTCAATACTATGGTTGGGGATGATGTATATACTATTTTTAATTTTTCTAGAGTGTGAAATCTTAATCCCCTGTGAGGCGGGGGTTAGAACTTCAAAAAAGTTGTCCTTAAACACTTTATAGTAGAAGATGGAGGAAGCCAGAGGACAGTGTGTCAGAAGAAAGCCCTGGGAAAGATGTAGTTTAGCTAATCTGTAGTAGGCATTTTAACTCTTACTACTTGATTTTTACTTTGGTGTTTTTATTTACCCCAGATTAGAGTTGAAATCTGGTTATGGTGCTTAAGCAAAGTCCCTTGGTTCAATTGTTTTTATAAAAGATTGTCATTACAGGTTGTAACTATTTTAAAAATGTACTCCTAGATATGAATTAGATTTAATGATTTATTTTATATGTGTTCTAAATAAAGCATTGAAAGAGAACAGCTCAGAGGTTGTTCAACCTTTTCTAATGGGTTGTGGAACCAAGGAACCGAAGATCACTCAGCTGTGTTTGGCCGCCATTCAGAGACTCATGTCACATGAAGTCGTGTCTGAGGTAATAACGAAGATTCTGTCTGAACTGTGCACACAGAACTTGAATCAGGAGTTTTCATAAAGAGAATAAAACTGATTTAATGTAAAACAGTTTTATGAATAGCACTGTGCTTGAAGGACATGACTTAATTTTAAAAGATTGCCAATTGTCTCGTTGTCAAGCACTCATAAATAATAAATAAAAATGGAGAACATTTTGTCATTTGTAATCTAAGAAGTCACAGTTCAGTGGTAGAAATGGTAACTTTGAGAGCCAAGCAGACCTTCAGTATCATTGAAGACATTATATATATTCTTACTCTTTTTTAAGGTAGGAAGGAAAAGCTGTTTCCTAGATTATCTGAAGTGATAAATTGTTTTTATTAACCGAAGCATATTTTTTGTCTCTAACGTTATGATGGTAAAAAAAAAAATTTCATCACTATGAATCTGCATCACGCTTTCAAACTCAGTAGTGTTTACTTTGTACTCCACAACATATTTTAATAGAAGTGGTAAATTCTTTTGCCTTTAGTATAGCATTGTAAATGTTGGATTTTTTTTGAGTTTATAAATGCGTTGCTAATACAAGCTGCACTTTTTTTCTATAATATTGTAGATATAATAATATATGAGAAATAACAGACTTAGTTAATTTGTGTATATCCATATTCGTTAATGTCTAAATGAAATATTTGAGATATTACATTTTAAGGAAGTTTGGTTTTTTTGAGAAGAAAGTTACTTGGTTGTAAGTCTCAAGCTAGTTGAGAGTCATGATTTTGGATGTGTAGATCTAGAAACGTCAATTTTGTTATTGTGATTAGGAAATTCTCTCCAAATGAGTTAATATTTGTGTACTATTTTTTACTTAGGGATTAATCACCTGTATTTTATTTGTTGACAATAATTAAACTTATTTTACAGACTGCAGCTGGAAATATAATTAACATGCTTTGGCAGCTAATGGAAAATAGCCTTGAGGAACTTAAGCTGCTTCAGACAGTTCTTGTTCTTTTAACAACCAACACAGTAGTTCATGATGAGGCGCTCTCTAAGGTAGGAGATCTGTTTGCCATAGTTTCACATGTGGTTCGCAACATTATCTGAATTAACTGGCTGAAAGAGCAAAGCCTGGTGCTGTGTGAACCAAAGCATCTTCCCTGTCATGTGATAATGGGCATTGCGTTCTGAAAACCATTAGCGTTTTATTTACCCCAGATCAGAGTTGAGATCTGGTTATGGTGCTTAAGCAAAGTCCCTGGGGTGTAGCGGACAGTCATGGGTTTGAATAGGAAATGCAGTTTCATTGTATAAAAAGGGGTACATTTTTAATATCTGCAATTGAAACAGCCATTTATAAGTTATTTAATTTTCAATTATTAGATAATATTAAAATAATATACATGTTCTTCTCTCTTATGGCATACTAAGTGGAAATTTTTTTTAGGCAATTGTACTTTGTTTTCGACTGCATTTCACAAAAGATAATATTACAAATAACACAGCTGCCGCTACAGTCCGGCAAGTTGTCACTGTTGTCTTTGAGAGAATGGTTGCTGAAGATGAGAGACACAAAGGTGAGTTGATGGAAGTTGATTGCTTTTTATAGTGTTTTATAGCCATGATTTCCCTTTTATTGATTTTTCAGCCTTTGCCCTGGGAACTTAGGCTACCTAATAAAACAGAATACTTTAAGCAGTGTATTTAACAGTACTGAATCAGGGACTTGGGGAGCAGGCCTGGAGGCTGGGGACCCCAGGAGGGCTCTTTCTCCATGCTTGTCGTTGGCCAGGAAAGAATTCAAAATCAAGGCCAAAGCTGCAGAGAAGGAAGAGATTTATTGATAGGTAGGAAAAGGACAGAGAGCTCCCTGAGCAGAGAGGCCCTGAATGGGTGGCCAGTTGAGGGGACAAAAAACAGGTGCTTATATAGGGGGTGGTGGGCAAGGAATGGGGGTTTGGCTGTTGGGGGGTCTCTGAATCTTGTCTCTCATTTGGGCCTGTGGGGTTCTCTGGGCTGTGGAGGCCCCTGAGTTTCCCACATTACCCAGCCGACCTTTCTGAAGCAGCTTTGGTCACTGTGCTGTGGTGTTATGTTGGTGTTCTGAACAATCCATTGTTTAATTGAACTGGGTGGGGGGAGACCTTCGTGTCCTGCGAGTGTTTCTCACATTCAAAAATCATATAAATATTGAAACCATAAAATAAAGGGGACTGGAGAATGGAAGACTGAGAAAATCAGAGATAGGAGCAAAAATTCTATTTTTCACTTTAATATTATTAAAGGGAATGTAAGAGAGTGAAGAGTAGTTTTTTTAAATGACATTTTGTTTAAAAATAAGATTTCCAGTTTTTTTTTTTAATTTTGAAGTTTAATCCTGAACTTAGGAAGTTTATAATTCTGTAAATAAGCAATTTAAATATTCCTTCTAAAGAGTACCTGTGATTTATTAAAGGTCATTGTGGACTCCTAAATTCCATTTTATTTTGATTGTAGATATTATAGAACAGCCGGTGCTGGTGCAAGGAAATAGTAACCGAAGATCTGTCAGCACCCTCAAGCCTTGTGCTAAAGATGCATATATGCTTTTTCAGGTATTTAAGTTGATAAAAATAATTCTTATTGTAGAATATAGTTTTGTATGAATTTTTTGATTTTGGAAATGTATGTCTGATTTAATTTTTTGGTGTGTCAATTTAAAAAATGCATTAAAATGGTATTTCAGAAATACTCTAAAACATTAAAAATCATCTGTTGCTAATTGACACGATCAAATGTTGTGTCTTACTTTAAGAGAATAAAATGAATTGAACCCCAAAACTAGAAAATAGATGTATTAGGATTGCTTGTCTATAACAAATAATTCCTTCAACAAGGAAAATTTTAGTGAAAATCTTCTAGCCTACTTAATGTAGCTTGGTATACAAATACCTAATTTTCATATCACTTGTCATAAATAAGTCTTTAAAGTAATATAATATTCATCTGCATTGTAAATTTTATTCATTTGGATTAAAGGGTTATTTTAAGCAGTTTTTCTTTAAAGCAAAGTTAGATTAACTGTTTATTTGTATATTTCATATATTGTTTATAGTTATATGATTATAAGTTTACTATATGGTTAATAAAGCAATTTGTTAAAATTTGAATTTGCAATGCTTAGTTTCTAAGGAGTCAAAACTACTACATAAGAGAAATTTTTTCAATTTTATGAACTTTAAGTTTTGAAAAAGACATTTCATTCCGGTCTGTGATTGTTTGTTTATTTTTTATGTATTGTTTGACTTATTTTTTTCAGGACCTTTGTCAGTTGGTTAACGCTGATGCCCCTTACTGGCTAGTAGGCATGACAGAAATGACTCGAACATTTGGCCTTGAATTACTTGAGTCCGTCCTGAATGATTTCCCACAAGTCTTTTTACAAGTAAGCCACTGGTAGTGTTTGTGACAAAATTAATCTTTAAATTTTTCACAGATTTTTTTCAAGATAGCAGCATCTGTTTTTTTCCAGGTTGAAAGATGCAAAGAATTATCTCCTTAAGATTTTTATAGTTCTCTAGCATTTTGAAATGTTAATACTAGAAGGAATCTCTAGAGACTCTACGGTCAGTCATTTTCTAGTCTATGGTATATGAGGGAATGTGGCATTTGAGCTATTTTTATAATATTTGGCAGGTTAAAGAAAAGGTTGTTGACTTTACTTGCTTTTGTTGACTTTTTATATGCTGTGCTTTTAAAGAATTTAAGGGAAAAAGAAGTAGTAGGTGCTTAATAAATTAAAAAAAAAAGATTTATTTATTTATTTATTTATTTATTTATTTATTTATTTATTTATTTATTTATTTATTTATACAAGCACTGGGTACAGTCAGAAGTGCGGGAGGGTGAGAGAATCTACCAGAGCCAGAGTGGGGAACAGAACAGGCAGACTGACGAAATACACTGCTGAGGGGAGCAGCGGTGGCAGGAGAGGTCTGCGCGCCATGTGGGACCCTCGCCTGGCGGCTAGGGATCGAACCGGTGCTGCAGAGGCTGCGGTCAGCTTCGCAGTCCAGCACTCAACCGCTGCGCCACCAGGGAGGCCCAATAAATTTAATGTGCTTTACAAAATGTTTTAAAACAAAGTTACTTGTAAGAAACTAAAGTCCAAAATTGATTTCAGTTTTATGTAGATAGTTTCTTAGTTTTTCTCTTTGCTGCCTATTTTAAATAGTTTATCTGTTTGAATTTTGGTAATCTATTTTCTTCTGTTTTTTTTATATTTTTAATAGCTAATGTCCTTCTAAACTTAAAGCTCCTGGTTATAAGCAAACATAAATCTAAAATTATTAAATGTTTCTTTTTAATTTAGATTCTTTTTAAAATTTCTTAAAAAGTTAATATTTTTATCTTATGCTCTCAAGTGCAATACAAACTTCAGAATTGTGTGTAACTTCCGTAAACTTATAATAAAATTAATTATTCCTATCGATTATTCAGAAGTTGTATATACTAGTGAGACTGTTTTCGAAGCTTTAAGCACAAACCTAATTAATTCTATTTTTTCTTTTTTTCTACATTTGCAAATAGCATCAGGAATTTAGTTTCCTCCTCAAAGAAAGGGTATGTCCTCTTGTGATAAAGCTTTTTTCTCCAAATATAAAGTTCAGACAAGGTTCTGCCACTTCATCTTCGCCAGCACCAGTTGAAAAACCATATTTTCCTATATGCATGCGTTTGCTGAGAGTAGTATCTGTTCTGATCAAGCAATTCTATAGTCTTCTGGTAAGTACTCATTTTTATATGCGCTTATAAATATCAACTAATTTTAACTAATATTAAAGCTTCAGTAGATAATAGCTGATGCCCAGTAGGTCACTAGCATGACTATTTAAGTTCCATATCTAAACAGAGGTCATTTTGGTCAGGAAAACATTGCTGGTTTATGCATTTGTATGGCATTTTATCATGTTTAAGGGATGTTTTATAGTTTTCTCATTTGATTTCTTAGGAAGATGTTAAGTACTTTTTATCCTTTATGAAAAGGTTACCTGGCTTGTTGTCATCCACAGAGTTGGTAGATAAACTATCTGAGACATCTGATTTCTCAGCTAGTGCTTTTCAGCTGTATGGTGCTTAGGACAATGACAAACCTCTGTCTTATGACTTGCCTGGTCACGAGTGGTCTGAGGATAAAGTGGTTTGTAGTTGTCCAAGCTACTTTGTTTTCATAGCTGCTATTAACAGCCAGTTAAAGATACTGACAGGAATTAGAACATACCAGCTCTGAAGACTTTGGGCTGACATCCCAAAGGTTCCTATATTCCCCAAATTCTTTGCCTCACGTATGTTCACTTATTCCGGGGTGTCCCCAGCTAAAATAGCCAGTCACCTGCTGCACCAGGTGTCCATGGAAGACTCAGTTGGGCCCAGCAATTACTGTGTCAGCGTCACTCTTACCTCCCTCCCAGAGGCCCATTAACCTTTTAATAAACTGGTCGCCTTTTGTTGATTCATTCAATCATTAGACATTCAGTGAGTAATCTCAGGAATGTGCTTTCAACATTAATTATTTACAGAGAGCTTGCAGATGAGTTGGTTTTTATTAATAACAATAGTAATAATAGCTAATTAGCAGTAATAAAGCAAAACTGTACCAGATCTTGTTGTACATACTTCACGTCTCCTGTATCTGACCATTGCTGTAGAGTCCTTCTTGTTTACCTGCTAGAAAATACACAGCAAACATCCTTTGACTTATGCATCTTTCTTGTTAAGCAGCAAAAGAAGGTAAAGGAAAGTGGTATTGCCACCCCTGGGCAGCGCATGTGGCCTGGCCGCAGTTCACGCGCTATGTGCTCCCGCTCAGAGTGCGGGCGACGTGATGGGGCGCGGTGCTTTCGACAAGATCAGGAGAAACGATTCATCGTGTCGTGGGTTGTCGGAAAAGCCGTGACGGAGTCCATCATGCCTTTTCCAACAACCCAGTCTTACTAGTGTGAGTTTTCAGGGATGTGTTCTGAGAGCACTGATTTTTTAAAATAATCCCTGGTTTATTCAACATAGTCCTTTCATTCAGTACAATGAAGTACAGGAACACTAGCATCTGAAATGCCACAGAGTTACAAAACTCAAAATAGAAGTTTTATAGTGCTAATTGTATAATACTCCCCTCCCCCGCAAGCAGTGCACACATTGCCGGAATAAGCCCGCAGCCCACCAGAGCAGCACAGTGGGCTGGTGATGACCCGGCACAGCCGGCTCGCGGCTTGCTCGCCCATGTCAGGGAGAGGGAATCTTGAGCACACATAAAAACAGAATCTTTTATGGCAACCCAGATCGGGTGACAGAGAGAAACTCCTCCTGGCTTTTGACCCTAGAGATCAGAAGAGGCCTAAAGCTATAGGGCAGGGCCGGCTAACTGACACAGCAGGGAGGCACCTTCCTGGAGAAGCCGCCACTGCGGCTGCTGGGGCAGGATCAGGCCCCTGGTCTGGCCCGGCTCGCGCTTCGGGAGTAGAAGAACCTTGCCCGCGGAGGGCCTGCACCGCCACCTCCAGCCCTCTGCTTCTCTGACGGTGCTTTTGGGAGGGAGACCTACATCGCTGCTGTCGCTTTTCCGTAGATGATTGCTTTCCCCTCCTCTTCTCTATTCCCTATTAGAATTTTAATTTATTTAACGTTAAAAGATTTTATTGTTTTGTCCTTAGCACTAATAATGCAATTTGTAATCCTTAGATCTAAAGAAATATAATCTTATACTTTTTAGGTAACTGAATGTGAGATATTTCTGTCGCTTCTGGTAAAATTTCTGGATGCAGATAAACCACAGTGGCTGCGAGCTGTTGCAGTGGAATCAATACACAGACTCTGTGTGCAGCCTCAGCTATTAAGGTAAAATCTCAGCAATATTTTGTTAAATGGACAGGTTAATGTTTGTGCTAACAGGAAGAGTTTAAATACTTGTTCCTAAATATTCATGATTTCCTAGCAAGGAAATTGTGTTTTGTATGTGTATGGGAAAGGTAGGTTTGTAGGTGTGGAAAACAACTGACAGGTGGCAAAACATGTGGTCAGTGATTGCCATTGTTGGGGTACTGTGAGTGGGGTTGTTGGCTTCCTCTAACAATGATCAGCAGAGTCCCCATTCAGTGACACTGGCATTTTTATTAAGGAAAAAGATGAAAACGATGTTTGCATAGGCACATGTTGGCAAAGGCTGCATTTTGAAATGACAGGTTTATTAAGAAGAGATGCTTCATAAACACAGGCTGGCAGTCTTAGGGCAAGATCTGCATTTTGCCAGAGCAAGAGGTATCCTTGTATACTGTGCTTTGATGAAATTACTTTGTGGAATTCGTTATCGCTCTGGAATCAGGTTGGGTTGGTTTTCTGTAACTGATCATCTTCTCTGCCCACACCTTCAATTCCCAGACACTTCATAGTTGTTTAAATGACTCAGTAATCACACCTGTCCCCACCCCAATAAACTTCCACCTTCTTTCATCACCATCAGTTCAAATTTACTGAGTTAATGTGTTGAAGATCAGTTTTTTACAACATTGACCTCAATCTCAACCTATGTCCTAAGTTAGTAAAATCACTCAAGTATGAAGTTTTTTTCCAATAAAGCAATTAATTTTATTTCCGTATCTTCAGATGTTAAGTTTGAATACATTTTAAGGCTGTTGAACATAGAATGATGAAAAATAACTATTAAGGTTTTGAGAACTTTGAACATCAGTTGCTAAGGAATAGATGAAGACTCTGCCTTATTGTCATGGCCCAGGTTGCAGAATTAAGTGCTTAATATGATGTTGTGCTGAAGGTTTAAATATAGCTTTGGGACTGGTTTATCAACATTACTTGTTATGAAATGTGTTTAATTGTTTGATATATCCAACTATTTGTCCCAGAAACATTTAAACTTATTTCACAGGTCGTTTTGTCAGTCCTATGACATGAAGCAGCACTCTACCAAGGTTTTCCGTGACATTGTCAATGCACTGGGCTCTTTTATCCAGTCCTTGTTTCTCGTTCCTCCTACTGGAAATCCTGTCTCAGCAAACCAAGCTGGTAAAGCCTTATTCATGCTTTTGTTTATATTCTGCCATAATTTATAGTATTCACTATTCTGAGAGATTATTTTATAGAACTCCTATGACTAGAGAAATTTGGATTACCTATTAATTGGCTGATAGTAAAGACTTACACTTGCATAGTTTTCTCTCACAGAGGCAGCTGTACTCCCTCCTCTGATATACTTCCTGTTCCTCTAATCACATAAGGACAAAAATTTAGATGCTAATCTTCAATTTAGGAGACTCTTCATTTGATTTCTGTCTTTAAAGGGTTTGCTACTTTGAAAGGCCTTTTAGTCTCTCTTGCAACAAAATAGGGAACTTGATTTACATTTGTTTGGCAATCAATCTATAACTTCTTGTATTCCTTTTCATTCCTTTTTCTTCCACTTTTTCCTATCTGATTAGTGGTCTTTTTTATTCTTTATTCCCATCACTGATAAACATGATCCAATGAAAGGTAAGTTACAAAGCTTGTCAGTATTTTACTCACAAGTACTTTTTTATATAGAAAAAGAAATGATGTTTTAGGGTAACAGGGAGCATTTCTTTTTCTTTCTTTCTTTTTTTTTTTTTTTAATTTATACAAGCACTGGGTACAGTCAGAAGCGCAGGAGGGTGAGAGGATTCACCAGAGACAGAGCAGGGAACAGAACAGGCAGACTGACGAAACACACTGCTGAGGGGAGCAGTGGGCGGCAGGAGAGGTCTGCACGCCATGTGGGCGTCTCGCCCGGCGGCCGGGGATCAAACCGGCACTGCAGAGGCTGCGGGCAGCTTCGCAGCCCAGGGCTCAACCGCTGCGCCACAAGGGGAGGCCTAACAGGGAGCATTTCTAATAGCCAAGATAGGATTTATAGTGATTTATTTGTGTGACATATACTGCTGTAGCATGATTTTTTTAAGTTAACCAGGTGTTCGGATATTATTTGTTATTTATAATTTTATAATTAAGTAATAAATGGTATCTTTGCTTTCTTCTTCTCATCTAATAGGAAACAATAACTCAGGTGGCCCCGTCTCAGCACCAGCTAACTCAGGAATGCTGGGTATTGGTGGAGGTGTTACTTTGCTACCAGCCTTTGAATATAGAGGAACTTGGATACCTATTCTAACTATAACAGTACAAGGCAGTGCTAAAGCCACTTAGTAAGTAGTGATAGCATTATTTTGTAAGGTCTGATATTGATGGGGATGATATTTTATCCTGAAACGTTTTTTTCTGCATTATATTTTAAATTTTAGACGTAGTATTTTTAATGCATTTTAGAACCAATTTTCTTTTGTTATATTTTGAGAATTTTATCTAGGGCTGTTTTCTTTTGTACTGTTCCTAGTCTGCTAATAGCATTGTAAAGCAGAATGGTTTCTTTACACACAGCTTTTTGGTTTAAGTGTATGTCTTGACTTCAGGCCCCTTGGACTTAGATTTTCTAACACTGCGTTTACTACGGCAAATTAATTTACCTTTTTAAAAATCTCAGTTTCCTTATCTACCAATCGGAAGTAGTGATGTATCTACCTTTCAGGATTCTCTGTGTATAAAATGTATATTATAAATTCCATAATGTCCATTTGCCTTTGCTGTTCTACTAATAACACCTTCTGTAGTCTACATAGCATGGAAACAGCTTTATATAGTTTCGTCATTGTGGCTGTGCATTGGCATTCTGATTTTTTTCGTAATTTCAGTCTAGAGATGTTGGACAAAGTTGAGCCCCCGACTATACCAGAAGGTTATGCCATGTCTGTGGCATTTCATTGTCTGCTGGATCTTGTCCGTGGAATCACTAGTATGATTGACGGAGAGTTGGGAGAGACTGAAGCAGAGTGCCAGGGTGTCACTGAAGCGGCTTCCTCACCCACACAGTCGTCAGAACAACAAGAATTACAGTCAGCCTCAGACCAAATGGATAAGGAAATTGGTATGTTAATTATGGTTCTGTATTTTTAATTTTTATTTTGAATTATTTAAAATTTACAGAGAAGTTGCAAAAATAATAGCGTGTGTCATCTTCGGAGCACTGCCTTGCTGTCCGATGCAACAGAACATTACAGGTCCCCTAGCATTTTCGCATTTTCCAAGTTCATCTTGGATTTTCCATCCTGGGAGTCACGTATTTTTCCAAGGAGTCTTGGCTGTTTTTAGAGTAGAAAGTATCTGGAAGTGAATACACGGGCCCTGGGTGTGCAGCTTGCTGCTTGATAGAAAAAACAAACACATTCAAGTCCCCAGCTCTCTGCAGTTGAGGAGAATCGGTCTCTGTGTCAGCTGCCCTGAGGTCACGCCACATTCTCCCCTTCTTCATCCCACATGGTTTATTTTGAACTACACGTTTGTAATTCCTTTCTCCAAAGTAAGAAATCTGATCCCATTTTCCTCATGTACTTCCTTCTGCTTGATCCCCACTGTGTGTATTACCGGTCTCCTGCCTCACCCCATTCTCACGCCCTGCTCTTAGCTGGTCGCATATGCGGAGTATGGCCAGGGGAGGGGAGGGGAGAGACACGAGATTATGTCTGTGTATATTACATTATGTTGTGTATGTAGGTGCATATCATGTGTATTCAAGATATCAGTTACCTTTTGTACCAAAATATCTTATTGTCGATATTTTGAAATCTATTCTTAAGAGTTCTTTAATTTTAAACATATAGTGTGGTTTTTAAGTTTCGATATATTTTATTTTTTATTTTTTTAAAGATTATTTATGCATACAAAAGCTGGGGTACAGGCCAGAGATGCGGGGGTTGAGAGGATTCACCAGAGACAGAGCAGGAGGCAGAACAGGCAGACTGACCGAAACACACTGCTGAAGGGAGCAGCGGGCCAGACAGGAAGGGTCTGCTGCATCATGTGGGTAGCTCCCTCGCCGGCTGGGGATCGAGCTCATGCTGCAGAGGCTGCAGATAGCGTCATAGGTTGTGCCTTAACTTACCCTTGTGCCACCAGGGAGGCCCACTTTCGATATATTTTAAATACTAGAGCTTTGGTATTTCATAATTGAGTTGTCGAGGGACTATTTCATATATTTTTAAATGACCAGGGAGATTTTAGAATTGGACGTATTGTTAAATACTGTGATCTCTGTGATTGTCATTAAGCATTGTGCATTTTCTCCTTGAAGGCAGCAGAGCTGTGTGGGAGGAGATGGTGAACGCCTGTTGGTGTGGTCTGCTTGCTGCACTCTCGCTCCTCCTCGATGCCAGGTATCAGGGCTTTGCGAGTTTTATATAGTGGGTGGCAGTTCCAAAACCAAACACTAAAATGGTTTCCTTATGTTTGTCCTAAGAATTATTTCTAATATTAATTTTCATATGTGTAGCACGTTACTCTCTTGCTGCTGTCCTTCACCCCATCCCAAATTTGCCATGTGCCACAGTAGAATTGTCAGCATGGGGTTGCAGAATGCCTTTTTCATTTTAGACTTTGAAAGAGTATTACTTTTAGTGGTGATAGTTATATTATTCAATTTATTTGATGTTTTCCAGAATTGTGCAATTTACAGATTTTAAATATTTTTTAAAAGATTTGTGGGTTTTTTTTTTGTTTGTTTTTAAAGATTTTATTTTTTTATTTATACAAGCACTGGGTACAGTCAGAAGCGCGGGAGGGTGAGAGGATTCACCAGAGCCAGAGTGGGGAGCAGAGCAGGCAGAAGGACCGAAGTACACTGCTGAGGGGAGCAGCGGGCGGCAGGAGAAGTCTGCGCGCCATGTGGGACCCTCCTCCGTTGGCCGGGGAACAGCCGGGAATCGAACCAGCACTGCAGAGGCTGTGGGCAGCTTCGCAACCCAGCGCTCAACCGCTGCGCCACCATGGAGGCCCTAAAAGATTTGTTTTTATTTATTTTGCGTACTAGAGCTCTGGGGTGCAGGCCCGAGGTGCGGGGGGGGGGGGGGGGGTGAGAGGAGTCACCAGAGACAGAGTGGGGAACAGAACAGGCAGACTGACTGAAATCCACTGCTGACGGGAGCAGCGGGGAGACAGGAGAGGTCTGCTGCGCCATGTGGGTCAGCTCCCTGGCTGGGGATCTATCCCAAGCTGCCATGGTAATGGCGCTGAGGCATAACCCCAAGGCCCCCGGATTTTAAATGATTTAAGTCAAATCTAAGTTCTGCACCATTTTCTTCAATAGTGTGTATATCATATATTGCTTTTACCAAGTTTAAATTTTCAGATATTATAGTTACAATTCCTTTTTAAGTATATTTATTTTGATAATATTTTTGTAGAGATGTCTTTAAACTTCATTCAATAACTAATTCTACATCATGCTTACATTGTAATTAAAAACAATAGTTAATAAATAATTAATATTAAATACTTTAACTTTTCAGCACAGATGAAGCTGCCACTGAGAACATTTTAAAAGCTGAACTGACTATGGCTGCTCTTTGTGGAAGACTAGGCCTTGTAACTTCAAGAGATGCCTTTATCACTGCAATATGCAAAGGTTCCCTGCCTCCCCACTACGCGCTCACCGTGCTGAACACCACCACTGCTGCCACACTGTCCAACAAGGGTAAGACTCGGCTGGCGGCTTCTGGGTGGGGGCACAGTGCAGAGTGACAGTTGCGGACCCTTTGATTTCAAGCCTTAGCTGCTCTGTGAGCTCTGTGAGAGAGCAATGTCCCCGGGCCTCATTTTCTTCCACCTCTTTTACGGAGTGTGGGTGGAGAGACCAACATCCATTTTAAACAGTACTCATGAGGATGAAAGAATATAAATCTGGAAATTCTTTGCATACAATTATATAACGCTGAAAGGTGATAGTTTTTTTTTTTTTAATGGAACCAATGCTATTAGAATCAGTTAACTTTCAGATTTTTGTTTTTGAATGCTTTGAAAGCATTGCAATGCTTTGCAAATTTGCTACATAGCCTATGAATGTATTTCAATATCAATACTAAGTTTCAAACTGAAAATGTGAGTATTCATCTCAACTAGAAAAGTTTACTGAGAGTAGATGGTCAAAATACTTATTGTTTTGCTCATGAATTCTACCAAAGTTTTATAATTTCAAAAGTTATTTAGAAAATTATTTAATATTTGCTTAACACTTGGTTTTTGTACCTCCTGAGTTTTAAAAATGTTTGCATATAGTTTATATGCAACTAAGTAAGTGACATAGTTGAACTTAGTTTATTATTTATTGTTTTAAAATACAGTTATTTTGAATGCAACTTTATAAGTTTATTTACCTAGTTTTTCTCTGTGTTCTAGCATATTCCATTCAGGGTCAGAGTGTTATGATGATAAGTCCATCAAGTGAATCTCACCAGCAAGTTGTAGCAGTTGGTCAACCTCTGGCAGTCCAGCCTCAAGGGACAGTCATGGTAAAATACTTGTGCTTTTCTTGGTTACCTGTGAATTAACAAACCCTTTTGTGCCTTTTATTTCTGTGTTTGCCACAATTTATTTTATATTGACTTTCTTTGCCCTGTATGATACCTTTAGAAGAAATGAGTCACTTTGCTCGTTGACATCATAACCAGCTATAATGACAACAGATGAATTTGTTCTATGCACAACCATCCAATTCTATTTTCTTAATGTTTTTATTTTTTACTAAGATTTCTTTTGCTTATGTAATGCTGCTTTTACAGGCTTCTAACTTTCAAGAATACATAACATTTCTTACAAATATATCCTTTTTTTGAATATAGTTAACTTCCAAAAATATCCAGTGTATGAGGACTTTACTAAACCTGGCTCACTGCCATGGGGCTGTTCTTGGAACATCATGGCAGCTTGTCTTGGCAACCCTGCAGGTATGTAGTCATCTGTGGGTTGGAGGCTAGTGTTGTTTCCATGTCTAAGTGCTAACAATGAAGCAATGCCTGTTGGTGCTTAGGCAGGCCTAAAGAATATACAGTAACCATAAGGGGCGGAAGTTGGAAAGGAAATAGGCAAGGTTCGAGCTCCATAAAGCGATGGGCTATGTCCCAAAGTAACCTGAGCTCTACTGCCTGTGCTTGCTGTAATAAATGCTTTGTGTGAATATTAATGACTGAAATTTAATAACTAAAAGTCTGTTAATTTTAATTTTAGTTGAAGTTAATACTGATCTCTATTAGAATTAACTATAGTTTTATAAATGTCTTTGTTTTGATTTTTTGTTTTTTTAATTTACAGCATCTTGTGTGGATTCTAGGATTAAAGCCAAGCAGTGGTGGAGCCTTGAAACCTGGGAGAGCGGTGGAAGGACCCAGCACAGTAAGCACCAGTCATTTCATCCTCCTCATGCTTCCCAGAGAGTTTACACTTTACATGCAATTCTCTTCTTCCCTTAGGTTCTCACCACGGCAGTGATGACAGATTTACCAGTGATTTCCAATATACTTTCAAGATTATTTGAAAGCTCACAGTAAGAGTCAGTTTCTCAAAATTGATGGAAACATTGTCATTAGCTGTGTATTTTCTATCGTAATGTCTTATTTTCTCATTTTTATTTTAGATATCTTGATGATGTATCATTGCATCATTTAATAAACGCGCTTTGCTCCTTATCCCTCGAAGCAATGGATATGGCCTATGGAAATAATAAGGTGTGATATTGTACCTTTCTGTTTTAAATATAGCACATTATTTAGTTAAATAATGTGTACCCTCGTGACCTTAGAGTCTACTCATAGGTTTGATGTGCATGTTGTAGCACAGCTCTACTAGATTTTCACTATTTATTGTTATTTGTTGAATGGGGAATGAGAACGTGATTTGGTTTGTGATAGGTCCTAAATGTGTTAGGATTTTGAACTGTGCCCAATTCTCTTGTGTATTGGATATTAAAAATATTTTTATAAAGAATAATGCAATACCACATTAGTGAATGAGTTCCATAAAGCCACAGTAATACTTAGAATTACAATTTCTGACTAAGGCAATGCAAGGTTTAAATTAAAGAATATATGGCTTTATGAGGTGGAAAATAAGAAGCTAATCATTTCTTTCTGAAGTCAATGATCATTCCTTGAACATTAAATTTTAACTTTGTTCATTGACTAAAGGAGTAGTACTTTTGAATATTGACACTCAATAACATTTCTTTCTATATTCGGAATATTTTTTATTATACCGGAAGGAATATTTGGGTTTATTTGTATCTTCAAAATTATTTAGTATAAGGGCCTCCCCGGTGGCGCAGCGGTTGAGCGCCGGGTTGCGAAGCTGCCCGCAGCCTCTGAGCGCCGGTTCAATTCCCGGCTGCTTCCCAGCCACCGGAGGAGGGTCCCACGTGGTGCGCAGGCCTCTCCTGCCGCCCGCTGCTCCCCTCAGCAGTGTCCTTCGGTCCTTCTGCCTGCTCTGCTCCCCGTTCTGGCTCTGGTGAATTCTCTCACCCTCCTGCGCTTCTCACTGTACCCAGTGCTTGTATAAATAAATAAATAAATCTTTAAAAAACAAAAAGATTTATTTAGTATGGAATTTTTTCTACTTTTAAAGTTAATAAATATAGTTTGACCACTTGCAAATGAGTGAAGACACCCAGAACATGATTAAAAAGCAGAGACTGCACCTTGTGACTTATTTAACATCTAACTATACACCTCAAAATTATGTTGCCTGCCAAGTTATTAATTTTAATTTTATGTTCTGTGGCTTGTCATCTTGGTTGATTAGCTTAATTAAAGATTAAGGTCTAATAAGGGCAGAATTTCATATAGTATGATAAATAGCTAGAGAATTACTTAAACATGCAGGTGTTTGAAATTATGTACTATAAGTTATCCCAAGTCAAATTAAAATAATGTAAAATATAATGAAGTGATTCATTTCTTGACTCTTCAGTAATCCTACATCTAAGATTAGTTCTCAACAAACCTATATTTAAGAGTACCTTAATGAAATCTGTCTGAGCAAGTTTGTATTGTAATGGCTTGAAAATTTATGTTTTCACTCAACACACAGTATGTTTACTGTGTACATGACTTTGCTAGGAGATATAAAATATCTGCTTTCAAGGAGCCTATAAACTACTTGGTTCATGGTTAAGTGGCAATTAAGGTGGTATGAGTTTAACTCCTTAGTGCCTGGTTATATAAGAGCATATTTTACCACATTTCTTAATACTGGTTAGTGATAGTTGCCCATTGATGTCATCACTGAAACTGTTTTGGGCCAACTATGTGAATTTATATAAGAACCGGGGTATAGGCCAGATGTGCGGGAGGGTGAGAGGATTCACCAGTGACAGAGCAGGAACAGAACAGGCAGATTGAAGAAATACATTGCTGAGGAGAGCAGCAGGCGAGACAGGAGAGGTCTGCTTTGCCATGTGGGATTCTCGCCAGCCTGCCTGGATCGAACCCACGCTGCAGGGGCTGTAGACAGCTTCACAGTGCTGCGCTCAGCCGCCTGTGCCACCAGGGAGGCCCCAGTTATGCGAATTTAGACATCCCTATTTATATACTGAGTCCCTTTATGGTTGTTGAAATGCCAGCAACTGAGGAGACCAGTTTGTCTTCTGTCTCTGCTACTTTTCTATTGATGTCTAAGCTGACAATCCCGATTTCTGCCGTATTCTTTGCTTCATACTTCTTTTCCCTGGTCTCTTGTCTGTTTCAGTTTTTCTGACATTCATATGTAAGACCTAGACATTTGAGGACTTCATTAATAAAAATGTATATTAGCTTGGCTGCCATAGTAAATACTATTGGTTGGGTTGCTCAACCACAGAAATTTATTTTCTCATACTTCTAGAGACTGGAGGTTTGAGATAAGCATATCAGCATGGTCATTTCTAGTGAGAATTCTCTTTTTGACTTGAAAAATGTCTGCTTTCTCTGTTTCTCACGTGGTGGGGGTGCTTGAGAGCAAGCTCCCGAGCTCTCTGATGTCTCCAGAATTCTAAGGATGTTAATCCTGTCACATTAGGATTGCAACTTTATGACTTCATATAACCTCAGTTTCCTCCTTTGGACTGTATAGCCAAATATTATACTGAGAGTTAGGGTTTAACATTAATTTTAGGGGTACCCATAGCAGAGTGCTTCTTTCCTTCTGGTTAGAAAACCAGCCATTCTTTGTGTCTAGTATAACTTGAATTTCATTCTTTCCCCACTAACTCATTCTCTTCTTGACCATATTTTCCAATTAGGAACTGTTCTAGATTCTTGAGGGTAAGTAGAAAGACATGTCTAATAACTGAGGTTTTGTTATATTTATTGCTAGCATTATACTAACTGATTATAAATTATAGTTATACTCTTTAGAGTATTTTTAGTTTCATTCATAGTTGATGTGCTTTAAAATGCAGTATGTTTTCTCCCTAGGAACCATCTCTTTTTGCTGTTGCCAAATTGTTAGAAACCGGTCTAGTTAACATGCATCGAATAGAGATTTTATGGAGACCTCTAACTGGTCATCTGCTTGAGGTAACTTTTTTAAATATTTACGTTTTTGTTAAGAATAAGATGTACACATTGAACTAATGGTTTGGGTAATGAGATAACCATAAAAAATACTATTCAACTTTTTTTCCTATTCATTTGTATATTTTATTGAGGGCTGAATCTTTGTAGTATTTGTTGGTGAAGAAATAGGTTGCCCTTTTGGGCTAATAATAGGATATATCTGTGAAATCTCTGATGACTACTTCAGGTGTTGTTTTGGGACACTTTGCCTTTATTATACAGTCTCCAGATACCTCCATTTCAGCTAATTCTGAGACTTCAGGACAGTCAGGGCTAAGAGTTAGTAGTAAACACCACTTCTTTATGGGGAGCTCTTCTTCAAGGAGAAATACCTTCTTGGCTTCACTGGTTATAGATAGTGCCAGGAAATTTTATCTAGTTATGTATTCTGTTGAGTTCAGCTTGGGATGATTCATAATAATCAGCTGCTTGTATATATATGTTTATGAATAGTTTAGGCTTAGGTTACCATGATCATTTTACATTATTAATGAGAGAAAGTGTTATTTTTAATGAAATCTAGTGAGCTTGTGCTTTTTCTTTTCCCCCACCCATTTTCTTGGGATTACATTTATGAGTTCTTAAAGGATATATATAGATTTCTAATAGAAATTCTCATAAAGTGGCAAAAAAAAAAAAGTTTTTAAAATTTTAACACAGGATTTGATTATGAGGATGGACTTAATTAGGAATCTTAGTATGAATTTGCTTCTTTTTTTTAACTCTGGCATTATTTACTTTTATGAAATCTTTTCTTTTCTGTGACTTATTTAGTTTCATCTTTTATCTTCTGTCTCTCTATTGCTTCCTCTTGCTCCTTATTCAGAAGGTAAGCTTACATACATTTTGGATGTAATTTTCCGTTCAACCCTCATGATGCGCGTTTGATGTGTTTTTTGAAATGTGAAAGAATAGAAAATGTAACGTCTTAATATTTTTTTTCTCAGATTGATGTGTGATGTGTAACTGAAGTATACAAATTAAATGCTTAATTTTTTGTTCGACGTGTATGTTTTAGGTGTGCCAGCACCCAAACTCTCGAATGAGAGAATGGGGAGCAGAAGCTTTAACCTCACTTATTAAAGCAGGATTAACATTTAACCATGATCCTCCACTTTCACAGAACCAGGTAAATAAATGACACTGCACTGAGTTAAGTTAATAAGTTGCATAGAATGGTTTCCCATTCTAGAAGGTTCCTCTTCATTGCAATGTTAAAGCTTCATTTGGGGCCATGTGTATTAGTCTCCTTTGCTTTGGTCCTTACCTGTCTCTCATTTTCTTCCTCTCATTACCATTGCACGAAGAGAAATCAAGTGACAGTAGAGACTGGCACAGTAGATTTTTGGTTTTAAATAATTATAAAGTTATTTTATATAACTGAAGAGCTTACTTGTGTCATGACTCCTTTGCCTGACTCCCATAATCATTCACGTATTTCTTACAGTGTTTAACATGTCCCTGAAGTTTTATTGTTTCAAGATTAAGTAGGATTAAGCATTTAACAACCATTCCCATTCCCTTTATTACCTTACTGTATTATAGTTGTATTCTGCAAGTTTAAACAACAAGTAATTATTGAGTACATATTATGTACTTGGCAGTGTTTTAGCTCTTGGAAAAAAAATAATAAACAGAAAAAAAATCTGTGTACTTATAGAGCTAGCATTTTAGTGATTTCATACATTTTTCCTTCTATAATTTTTAAGTTCTTTAAAAAGAAAACCCTTGTCCGTATCTTCAATGTTCAGTTTATTATGTGGTACATAGTGAGAGCTTAATAAATGTTTGGTCAATCAATGAAACAAATAAATCCTTGGAGGGAACAAGTTTTAAAATGAAACAAGTTCTTTGAGGTGCTAGAAGAAATGAAATGCAGTGCTTTTTTTTTTTTGTCTTCTAGATGGTTTTTATCATATTTATCATATTTGTTCATTGGTAGACATATACTTTAAAAAAAACTAACGCCTTCTTGGAAATGATACTGAAACTAAGATTATTGGGAATTTTATATTGAAACATATGTACTATACATTAATAAAGTAAATGGAAGATAATTGTAGAAACTGAGAATTGTTTTCCTCTCTCCAAACTTAGCTAGTATGTGTAGGTGTATTTTCTTAGTGAGATTCAGTTCTTTATGGGTCTGTAATTAATAACTTCTAACATAGGTCACTCTTCATTTATCCTGAAATCTAACATCTTTAAGATTGTTTTTCATTTCCCTCATTAAACAGTTAAATACATGACAATAAACTTCTGATGATTACTGCCAAAGAAACCATATTTAGCATTTATTTTAAAAAAATTCTGTCTACAATACGGTCTGAGTAGAGGTAAATTTAAACTTAAGAAGCAACAAAAGAGCCTTTCCTTCTTTTGGGGCATCTCTTCCTAATGACTGTTTTTCCCTTTGCAGAGGCTGCAGTTGCTTTTATTGAACCCATTAAAGGAGATGTCCAGTATTAACCATCCAGATATCCGACTCAAGCAATTAGAGTGTGTGCTGCAGATTCTGCAGAGTCAGGGAGACAGTCTTGGGCCTGGGTGGCCGTTAGTGCTTGGAGTCATGGGAGCAATCAGAAATGATCAAGGGTAGGTGTTTAAAATTCACATTCAAGAAATGAGAAAGAATCAAGGGAAACCCACCTAAAATACTGCGGTAGTGATAATTTTTTTTAATATGCCCTTTTTGCCTAAGTCTAAGATCTGGTATAGTTCTTATAACCCACCTCCCCCCAGCCCTGTCCCATGCCCCCCTGTGTGGGGTAGAGGGAATTTTTAGAGTTCACTTGTGTTTTGAAAGAATAGAAAATTGTTATTTATTTGACATTTATATAAGAATATAAAGCTATTGGATTGATCATCAAAACATTTGGGATCCATTTTATGATACTAAAAAGAGGAATGATGCAATCAGATAGGCACTTGAGGTCTGTTGTCATGACAGCAGCGTGGAGGGGAGAAAGGGAAATGAGTCTGCAGGGCTCTCTGGAGGTGAGTGGTGAGAGGGTGTGAGCTGTTCAGCAGGTGGACTGTACGGGGTAAGGAAGACTTAGGAAAAAGAGTCAGGAATGATGCCAGGAGAAGCATCTAGCTGAGAGGCAGTACCATTAGACGGGGAATGTGGAGCGAAGAGCAAATGGGACAAAATGTGCAGACCTGTTTAGTTTAAGGTAGGCCATTGACGTGGAGCTATTTAGCAGACATTTAGATGTATTTGTTTGGAATTCTACAGCAGGACTTATACTGTCATCTTGATGACTGACTTAGGAGTTTTATATGATTTAAGATCCTTAAGATTATTATGAAAAGGTATTTTTTCATATTCATTTGTGCTAATAATGTATCTTAAGTATTACAAAATATTGAGGTGATTAAAGTGGAAAGAGATTAGTCATAGTTTAGATCAAGCTGCAGTTCCTCCTTGTGCAACTGTAAAATAGGACATTGTTGTAAGGATAAAATTAATGCTAGTAAAACACTTAGAAAGTACATGGTATAGTAAGCATTTAGTAGGTGTTAGCTATTATAATTCATTTTCATTGTCTTTCACCACCAAAACTTCTCTCTAAAAACAAATACTTCTTATTCTTTTCACTTGAAGTTCAAAATAGTAATTTTTACAGATTTTATTTTATCATTATTTTTAGATTATTATAATTTTGGGGTTTTTACTGCTGCATATGTGCATATACTTCACCATCCTCCCCCAAGCCACTGGTGCCCTGCCTGACTGCTTCTCTCCCCCGCCTCCCCCCCCCCCCCCCCCCCCCCCGCACTTCTCTAGTGGCCAGTAACATTGTCACTATGTCTAAGGCTAGACGGTGGCCTATTTTGTTGCAATTTTTGGTTATTTGTATTGTACAGGTAAGTTGAAATCATCTTGTGTCTGTCTTTCATTCTCTGACCTATTTCACTAAACATACTCTCTTCAAGGTCCATCTGTTATGTCTCTAAAGGCACTTGCAGAACTTTAAATAAGACATAGTATGAAAGAATGGGGAGCTCAGTTGCACTCAGTTGTGAAGTGTGTGTGTTCACACGTGCTAGACACGGTGTTAGAGAACGGGGCTCATTGGGGGAGAAATGTAGTTGTAATTACTTTCCCTTCTTCATTCAGTGCCTGAAGGTTGGTTTGTCTCGTTGATGCAAATGCAAATAGAAATAATAATGATGTTAATATTTTTTCCCTTTTCTAGTTTACTGTTTTTATTTTATATCTCTCTGAGAGTATTTTTATTTGTTTTATATCTTTTTTTATACATATGTGAATGTAGAAGTGTTGTAAGATTGATATGAGGGAAGATTTTCTTGCTCAAATTCTATCATAAAATTTTGCTTAGCTCAGACTATTAAGGTATATATATTTACTTATAGTTCTTTTAATTGCAAGGGTTTAAATTTCTGTTTTCAGAGAATCTTTGATAAGAACTGCATTCCAGTGTCTTCAGTTGGTTGTTACAGATTTTCTGCCAACTATGCCTTGCATGTGCCTCCAGATAGTTGTCGACGTTGCGGGTAGCTTTGGACTTCACAACCAGGAGCTTAATATTAGTTTAACTTCCATAGGCTTATTGGTAAGTTTTATTGCCTTTCTCTTAAGATAGAGAGAATGAATGCTAAACAAATATACTTTCTTTGGCCTTTGGCTTTAAAGTTTTAAATAAGTAACAAACTTATCTTGCATGAAGGATTAAAGAACATCACTTAGGAGATAATTATTAATAACAGAGTAGTTGGAATAATTGTGCTATTGAGGTTCAGATTTGGCTTTGGACAAGGTTTGTCATGAAAGAATTTAGTAAACAAATAATTGTGCATACAAGGGAAATACTTGACTTTGTGTGTGATGGTTAATCGATTTCAATATTACTTTGGTAGCAACATTTTCATGTACGACTTATTTAATAAGTAAGCTTTCATGAGAGACTTTACCATGTCCACATGGTGTCACTATGAAGAGACAGCGTGTGCTGGCAGGAGGCCCCGCTGGAAAAGATGCGCGCGTGTTTCCATTTTTCTGCGTCTTGAGCCTCGTCTCACTCGTCTTGAATGTGGAGATAATGAAATCTAAGTTGGGGTAATATAAATCTGCATGAAGAAAATGGAAAGAGTTGTTCCCATTATACATTTATTTAAAGACAATTATATAGACTCTTTTAAGTGTGTACATTATCAAGTTTTTGAAGTCAAATTTAAATTTTTCACATAAGCTAGATAAACTAATAGCTTATTATTAAAATGTAATTATGGGAAAGCATATTGTATATATAATTGCCCCCAAAGAGTAGTTGGTTAATTTGGTGTGGCTTAAATTGTTGCTAGATTTCACCTCCTTTATTCTACATTTATGTTCTTGGATGTTGGATTCTCTACATTTTTAAATTGGCATAATTCTCAAGTTCACATACCTTGTTGTGATTGGAAATGATGTCATAAATATGTTTGGAGATAGTAATTGCTCTTTCTTGTATGAAATTGTAAAATACTACTAAATGATGAAAAGGAATTAATTTTGTGGGGTGATGGTGGTATCTTGGGTTTTTTTTAATGCCTTTATCTAGTAATGAATATAAAATTTAAACTTGAAGTTAATCAGAAAATGTTGATAGCTGATAGTTGTAGATGGAAGGTATATCAATTTATTTACCTATTTTTAAAATGATTATCTTTATGTTCTTCAGATTTTTCATGATAAAATTTTTTTTAATTTTGTTAGCATAAGATTTTCCTCCAGATTCTCTGATCAGATGAGGATAGTTTACAGAGCAAGAGATGTTGCATTCTAATGCATTTATTAGAAAAGGGATTTCCGAAGGAGTTTTTTATTTATTCTGAAAGGCACCACCACCATATGTTGCATTTTGATTTATACATTTAAAATAAAATCTATAAATAATCATTTTCTACTTTTGCTTTTTAGTGGAATATTTCAGATTATTTTTTCCAAAGAGGGGAAACTATTGAAAAAGAATTAAATAAGGAAGAGGCAGCACAGCAGAAGCAGGCAGAAGAAAAAGGAGTGGCTTTAAACCGGCCGTTCCACCCCGCGCCGCCGTTTGACTGCTTGTGGCTCTGTCTCTATGCAAAGCTGGGCGAGCTGTGCGTGGATCCTCGCCCCGCTGTGCGGAAGAGCGCTGGGCAGACCCTCTTCTCCACGGTGGGCGCCCATGGCACCCTGCTGCAGCACTCGACGTGGCACACTGTCATCTGGAAGGTACTGTGGGGCAGCTGTTAGCGCCATGTGCTTCTGTGCTTTTGGGCCCAGCGTACCAAAGTAATCTTTGTAAGGATTTATTTCCGTCTTTTTGTACATTTGACTAGACAGAAAACATTAACTTTGTCATATTAAATTATATTTCACACAGAACAAATTAAATATTAAAGTATTATCTCTTCTTACCTGTCTGATTTCTGCCTCTGTCCTTCCCTTCCCCACCACACAGAATTCACATACCATGTAATCAAGTGAGAATTTTACAAATAAAAAAATATCAACAGCAGTGGACTTTGCTTGCAGACTCACCAGAACAAAGCAATCTCCAATCTATAAATTCTACATGTTTGTTCATTAAATATACAATTTTATTTTTTCTTTTTTCCTTTATTTTTCTTTCATCCTCTTGTTCAAACTTTCTTATAAAAGTTAATACCTTATACCGTCTTTACTAAAGGGCTCTCCTTTTTTGTCCATCTGTTTGATTTTAATAAAATCCTGCTTATAATCCTTTCACTGCTTTTGTGAATTTTTGAAGTAAGTGAAGTTTGACAGTGGCAGCATAGTGGACTCCAAAACGTCTTCTTTAAAAATTAATGTATATTTTCTCATAAAAACAATTTAAAACCGGGGCCTCCCCGGTGGCGCAGCGGTTGAGCGCTGGGTTGCGAAGCTGTTCGCGGCCTCTGCAGCGCCGGTTCGATCCTGGCCGCTCCCGGCCACCAGAGGAGGGTCCCACATGGCGCGCAGACCTCTCCTGCCGCCCGCTGCTCCCCTCAGCAGTGTACTTCGGTCCTTCTGCCTGTTCTGCAACCCACTCTGGCTCTGGTGGATTCTCTCACCCTCCCGTGCTTCTGACTATACCCAGTGCATGTATAAACAAAACAAACAAACAAATAAATAAATAAAACATGCCTCTATTTAAAAAAAAAAAAAAAAAAATTTAAAACCCAGCTACCTCATCTGTTTAGTGTTCCAGCTCCATCCCCAGCCTCCTTTTCAGATCCCAGACATGCATAAGTCGCCTTTATTATTTAAAAAAAAACAAACCCTCATTTTCTCTGCTGCTTGTTTTCCTTTCAGATAGCTTCATTGTTAATCTTGGTGTCTAATTCTCAGCAGTTTTTCCCCCTCACCTTCCCTGCATTCCCTTATCCCTTGTAACTCAATTTCTGCATTATTCTACTTCAGAGTCTTTTAAAGCTTAACATGTAACAGACTCACATGGAAGCCTTGTGAAAGCACAGATTGCTGAGCCACAATCACCTGCCCCCAGTGTTTATGACCCCACACCCTCCCTCGTGGTGTGGGGGCTGAGAAATTGTATGTGTGCAAAACTCCTAGGTGATGCTGCTGGTTCTCAGACCATATTTTGAGAACCACAGAATTTGTACTTAGTTTATAGGTGGGTTTTTTGCCCTGTGTTCAGTCCTTAACCTACTTGGTTTTTTGGTTAACATTTAACTGTTGATTATTATCTCCTTGGAGTTTCTCTTCCCTTGATTTCACAGCGTGCTTCTGTTTTGCTATTCGTTTTTTACTTATTTTTGCTCCTGTTCATTCTCCTGAGTCCCAGCTGCTTCCTGCAGGTTTTTTTCCAAGCCTTCTCAGGTAGTCCTGAAGCTTCAGTTGTAACCTCTATCCAGCTGTCCCCTGGAATCATCTCTTTTGCCTGACTTCTCTCTAAGCTTCATTCCTTTCTTGTTCTTCACCCTGTAGATGCTCCACTGATACCTCAACAAGCCTTAGAGAATAGTCTATCCAATATATTTTGATTTTTTTATTCCATGATCTTAAGGACAAACTTAAGAATTTAAGAATACTTCTGTTGTTCAGTTTCTTTTTTTTTTCCTTTTTAAATATTTATTTATTTATTTATTTATTTATTTATTTATTTATTTATTTATTTATTTATACAAGCACTGGGTACAGTCAGAAGCGTGGGAGGGTGAGAGAATTCACCAGAGCCAGAGCGGGGAGCAGAGCAGGCAGAAGGACCGAAGGACACTGCTGAGGGGAGCAGTGGGCGGCAGGAGAGGTCTGCGCGCCATGTGGGACCCTCCTCCCGTGGCCGTGGAGCAGCCAGGGATCGAACTGGCGCTACAGAGGCTGCGGGCAGCTTCGCAACCCAGCGCTCCACCGCTGCGCCACCAAGGGAGGCCCTGTTCAGTTTCTTTTAATACACGGGGATTGATCAGGCTGTTAGGTAAAATCTTTCATCCCTAAATCCTGTGCTGTTACTTAACCTATGTTATCAATACCTCTTATATGCCTTTTTCTAAATCTTCAGGTTCTCTTTCATCTGCTGGACCGAGTTCGAGAGTCTTCTACTACTGCAGACAAAGAAAAGATTGAGTCTGGAGGTGGCAATATCCTCATTCATCATTCACGGGACACAGCAGAGAAACAGTGGGCTGAGACGTGGGTTTTAACCTTGGCTGGAGTAGCAAGAATCTTCAACACTAGAAGATATTTATTGCAACCTTTAGGTATATGTACTTTTTTTTTTTTTAATTTGGTTTACAAGTTATTCCTGTTAAATGACGTGGGAAATAAGGAAAGATTATTTAAAATTCATACAGATAGTTTTGTCTGTTCCTTTGTTCTATTTCTATACAGACTTGTCTGTTCCTTTGTTCTATTTCTCTCTCTGCATATGAGTGAAATCATATGGTATTTTTCTCAGTTTTAAGGCCAGAACATTTTCTGCTATATCCTAGTGACTTCTGGGTCCCTATATCTGAAAAGGATTCTTTACTGGATTTTTGAATTGTAATGATTTTAATTTACATTAATAGTACTTTAGTACCTAAGTATATATTTTCTTCTAGTTCTGTAGGAATTTAAGTGAAAAAATAAGCCAAAAAGACTTCAATGTCTAATAGCAAGAACATCGTTGATTACTTTTGTGGTGATGGATGTTTTCTCTTCCTCACACAGGAGGCTTTTCCCAAGCATGGGACGTCCTTCTCGATCACACGCAGTCAGCGGCGCTCAGCAAGAACAATGAGGTTTCTCTGGCTGCGCTGAAAAGTTTCCAAGAAATCTTACAGATTGTGTCTCCTGTCAGAGACTCAGACAAGCCTGAGACTCCGCCTGCAGTCAATGTGCCTGCGCCTGTCCTCATCGGGCCCATGGCAGGGCCTGGCCTGAGCAGGCCTTTCGTAAGGACAGACTCTGTTGGAGAGAGACTCGGGAGGTGTAACAGCTCCGAGCTCCCTGTCGTTGCTGATGAGCTGGAGGATCAGAACCTCTGGTGGGCTGCCTGGGACACGTGGTACCGGATCGGGTCTGAGAGCACCAAGCCTCCTGTCACTTTTGATAAACTAACTTTCATTCCCAGCCAGCCTTTTCTTACAGCTTTGATTCAGATATTTCCAGCTCTTTATCAACACATAAAATCTGGTTTCAGCATGGACGACTTGCAGAAGTTGGGAGCTACCCTGCACAGCGCTGTTTCAGTCCCGATAAGCTCAGATGCGTCCCCTTTCATCCTCCCGTCCTACACTGAAGCAGTTCTCACAAGCTTACAGGAAGCCGTGCTCACCGCTCTAGACGTTCTCCAAAAGGTAATAGAATTTTACTGGTTGTCTAAACAATATTGTATGAGATGCCCTGGAATCTTCTATGTTTGCAATTTTTTTTTTTGGGGGGGGGATAAATTCTATCATCAAGATTGTTGTGTTTGTATCCTTCGGAATAAATTCAGAATTGTGACTAGTTATTTTAAAAACACAATTTTCTGATATATTTTAAAAAGTAATTCATGTTTGTTTTGATACTCTCTAAGAAAACTGCCTACAATCTCGTTTATTTGCCAGCATTTTTGGTTTGTTCATGCAACTCTTCACAAGAGGATATAATTTTTAGAATAACAACTTTAGTTAAGTACTTCTATAGTGAGAAAATTAATAAACAATGGGGGTATATATATATTTTTTTATGTGTACTTTAATTTAGTTCTGCAGTTGTTGGAAGCCTGTACTTGAAGAAATAAGAAATCGATGAAGTATTTTTTCTCACAGAAATTTTAAAAATATATAGTTTACCTGTGTGTTTTGTTACTGCAAAAAATTATTAAAAGAGACTCCAAAAATCACTGGGCAAAGCTCAACTAACAAGCAAGACCAGATCAAAATCAAATTTTTTTAAACTCTCCAGGTAGTTGTTAACACAGTTCCCAACAAGCAAACAAAAAAAATTGCCAACTGGAGAACCAGCAGTTGCAACGAAGCAGTTCTGATAGTTTGACAAAATCGGAATAAAGCTAGTGTCTGCGTGCATGTGTGTTATTGGTGACCATTTGTGTTATGTGAATCTTGTTCTCTACTTCGTGATGGCATTACCTCCGCCTGGAATGATGGGAACGTTGAGTAGGAATGTGCTTTCTGTCGCAGCGTAATGCTTCTTGGCGGCCTGTGGAGCACGTGATGCTGATAGTCGTTCTTTGGTCTTCTGATTGTAGTTGCATTGTGTTGGGAAGCAGTTATGTAGAAAATTAAAATTTAAGGAAATATGGCATTAAAAGATTATTGTAGGGATATCAACTCTGAAATTGAAATCAAAATAGCTGCTGTTATGTGCACTGGGGAAAAAGAAGTCTCAATCACTGCTTCCGCTACTGCCGCTGACCTGCTCGCAAGTCTCGTGGGCGCTGCCCTGAAAGAAAGGGGAAGTTATTCTTCAAAAACGAAAAGCACAGGTGTGGAGGTTGCCCAAAATCTGGGACTCTCAGATGTTTGATTTAAGCTTTTTTAAGTGTGTAGAGGATAAAAACAACAAACTCCAAAAATTCTTTTCAAAGAAAAAAAAGTATGTAATTTTATTTTTTAAAATCTGCATTAGCAATGAGAGAACAAGTAGAACTATTCATTCCCAATATCAGGGATTTGTTCTGTGTTGTTAATTTTTTTGTTTGTTTGTTTCTGTGTTGTTGTTTTTTAAGATTTATTTTTATTTATGCATATAAGAACTGGGGTGCAGGCCAGAGGTGTGGAAGGGTGAGAGGATTCACCAGCCAGAATGGGGAGCAAAACAGGCGCATCCACTGAAATCCACTACTGAGGGGAGCAGCAGGGAGACAGGAGAGGTCTGCTGTGCCATGGGGGTAGCTCCCTGGCCGGGGATCGAACTTGTGCTGCAGTGGCTGTGGACAGCTTCATAGTGTTGAGGCTTGAACCCCTGCTCCACCAGGGAATCCCCCATTCTTTAATGGTTTTGTAAATATCACATACCTTCAGTCTGAAACTTAGGAGCTTTGTTATATTTATTTATATCAATTGATAAAAATTGCATCATAATTTATGATTTTGCATCATAATTTTCATCTGATCTTTAAGACATGATTAATTTTCTAAATGATGTGAGAACGTTTGTATGTGATTCAAGCATTTGGAGTCCTTAACATTTCCTAATGCTGAAAAATCAATATATTTAATTATCTGTGAGAGTGTTTTTATATTTTCCCCTTACATAGGTCAGAAAACTTTTCACAAGCAAAATTTACTTGCTATGGAAATTCATCCTTACACCAATAAGCTATCCACCAAAAGGGTTTTATTCATTAAAAGCTATTTTCCTTCCTAAAGGAAATACTCATTTCTCATTTCATTTTTAACCTTATATTGTTTAGGGCTTCAGACTCAGTCCTCATTTGGTTCTTAAATCACAAGTTTCTATGCACTGTGACTTAGTTATGCTAATTGATTTTTTATTTTTGACCAAGATATTTTGGCATACATGGGGGGTCTGACAATTTGATTATTTGCCTTCCCTAAGTTCTGGCATCAGGAGACTGAATCTTATTTATTGCTAAACTTCTAATGTCACATGACTGGATGTCATCACCTGCCTTCATCCTCAAGGCTGCTGGAGCCTTCTGCAGGAGACACCATCACACTGTGTGTAAATGTGCCTGTGCGGTGGTGTCTTCTACCTTATATAGGGGCCAGTTTCTCAACCTCTGTACCTCAGCTTCCTCATCTATAAACTGAATTAATCAATTATATATTTTCCTCATAAAGAAGATAATATTTATAAGGCATTTAGTGCAGCTGGCACACTAAAACATCAATAAATGTTAGCAGCTACTGTCTTCCCCATCAGGTTCTCCACAGAGGCCTCACGACTGAGATTTGTTATCAGATTCACACTGCAGTGTTTTTTTAATCACAAACTTCAGATGGGGCTAAGATATTGCGAGTAATTGTGATGCCTAGCTCTCTGAGGCATCCCCACAGGTTATTCTTTTTTTTTTTTTTCCTTTAGTTGTCGAAAATAAAAGAATCCACTTAGGATAACTATCTCTTTTCTAAAGTAATTGCTTCTTGCTTACTTCTGAGAGTTAAGACTGAGCAAGATGTTAATAAAGAAGAACGTGAAACTATTAGAAGCAATCAGCAGCGAGAATTTTTTAATGCTCTCTATCATTCCAGCTCTCCATTCATTATTATTATTATTTTTTTTTAAATAGAGGCATGTTTTTATTTATTTATTTGTTTGTTTGTTTGTTTTTTTGTTTATACATGCACTGGGTACAGTCAGAAGCGCGGGAGGGTGAGAGAATTCACCAGAGCCAGAGCGGGGAGCAGAGCAGGCAGAAGGACTGAAGTACACTGCTGAGGGGAGCAGCGGGTGGCAGGAGAGGTCTGTGCGCCATGTAGGACCCTCCTCTGGTGGCCGGGGAGCAGCCGGGGATCAAACCGGCGCGGCAGAGGCCGCAGGCAGCTTCGCAACCCAGCGCTCAACCGCTGCGCCACCGGCGAGGCCCTCTCCATTCATTATTTCTGAGAAAAATAAAAAAAAATTGAGAGATGATGTCAGAAATCTTTATTCTGCTTTTTTAACTGTAGTTGTAAGATGCTGTAACTTAGATATGGGCAGCACTTTGGTTATCTACTTTGTATTGCAAGACACTTATCTGAAATTTCAGATATATACTTTTCTCTGATGGGAAAGTAACTTATAGGTCAAAAAGCCATAGATTACATAAAATATTGATATTGCACATATTTTAAAAGAAATTCCTTAAGAATTTGAAATGCTTTGACTTTCGATTTAGTATTTTGAGGGTACCTCAAGTGTAAAGGGATCATGCCTTTTTTTTTTTTTTGTAAAGCACAAATATATTTGAGGCACTCCATAAGTCGGATCATTAAATATTATTCCGTGGAGATAAAAATAACATAAAACAGGAAAAGATGAATGATATGAGGCAAAAGCATATTTGTGGCTGGAAAAATCATAACATAAAATTTAAGTACTTTCAACACATTTGAAGTAGTTAAAATCTATGATATAATGACACACATTTTATCAAATTGTAAATTTCTATTAAAATATTTTCATTTTCTTATATAATTCAAGTCTAGATACAGATATATTGGACATTAAAAATTCACTGCCCTATTAAAATCAGTATATATTCTACATAATGTATGATGAAATGAAATAATATATACATTTCTTTTAGTAATAAGTTTCCATGTCTGACTTATTTTCCCAACTGTAATGCTCATGATTATTTGTTAAAGCCAGAGGACCAGGAATGATACAGGAATCAAATGTCATTTCAATGAATTGAAATCATCACTTAAATAGAAGTCAGTAACATCTTGACCAGTAAGGCAATCTTAGTGATGTGATGGCTGGATTCTGAACAAATGAGCAGACTGTAGAAACTCAGGACTGTCGGGGGCTTTTCTTTCAATGCTTACCCATTTTCCAGTCTGCTGTGTCATGACACTTTGTGTGGAGAAACAGTTTTTAGCTGATTAACACATTTACACTGACATTTTGTTCAATAATAATTTAAAATACCTTAAGTGTCCTTCAAAGCTTATGAAATACTGTATAAGATGTAAAACAGGGCTGTCTTTAAACAAATGCATATACACTATAAAACATAATTGAGTTCAGATGATGCATTATTTTATTGTTCATATTTCGTTTTTTTAGGCCATCTGCGTAGGTCCAGAAAACATGCAGATAATGTATCCAGCTATATTTGACCAGTTACTGGCATTTGTAGAATTTTCCTGTAAACCTCCACAATATGGACAGTTGGAAACAAAGCACATTGCAAATGCAAAATATAATCAGGTAATTTACTATAAATTGTATTTAAAATTTCAAGACTTATAAATACAGTAAATCCCACTTATGGTGGGCTTTACCTCAGTAATGTTTCACTCACAAATATGCTTTCATACTAAAATGTTAACACTTAAAGCTGAAAAGAAATACTATTTGGAAAGCCTTTTCTGTGTTTCTTATTTTTTATGATTTTCCTTTCTCAGTGGTTTTCCAGATAGTTTGGCCTTTTGTGTTAATCTGTAGTGCATCTTTCATCAGTCTCTTTCTTGACTGCCCCAACCCACTACAAAATGGCCTTTAAATCCCTAAATATAATCTTATCTAAAATAAATACCTGCGATGTTAAAATGAAGAAATCTACGTGTACTAAACAAGTTATCTACTACTGGTGTGAAATTTAGTTGGATTTTCTAGAAAAGAATTGTGTAGCCGTAGTTGGCAAATTTTAATTTGTTTGGCTTAGGGTAAAAATAAATTTCTGAGTGCATGCACATGCTGATTTTGTTCACTCAACATTAAAATTATAATTTTACATGGTCCAAGAAGTAGTTTTAATGTGTATTAACTTTTCTCATTCTATTTGTCTTGCAACACAATGGAATCACAATAGATCCAACTATTTGCACCGGTGAGTTAAATTTCCTAAAATTGTCCTAACCTATTGGAAACAAAGTACATATTTCTTAGTTCTTGATAGAATTCTCTATGTGCTTTATCCGATAGCTTTAATTTTTGCCTGGCTGAAAAGTATTCTTTCATGAAGTACAATCACTTTGAAAACTTTGCATGTAATGTAATATGATAAGACCAAGGCCTGGACTTTAAGGCAACCTTTCTCTTTAAAAACAATATAATTTTATTCTCATTTATTTTTAACTCCATGTGAAAATATTACTTTCTAGGCGGAATGGGTAGCCCTGAATTACGTACCATTTGCTGAAAGATCTTTAGAAGTAGTTGTGGATTTATACCAAAAAACAGCCTGTCACAAAGCAGTGGTGAATGAGAAGGTACTCCAGAATATTATTAAGGTATCTGTTTTAATTTCTACAATTTTGTTTGTTAATGACATTGTTATTGAAATTACTCCTTAGGTAATTTCATACTATCATTCTATTGAGATAAATGGAAAAATATAGTTTATATTGTGATTAATTATCACTGTCTCCAATATATGGATGGTGTTTAAGAAGTCATTTTTCTAAGGTATGAGAAGTTTGGTTTTTTTTTTTTTAAGATTTATTTATTTATTTATGCATATAACAACTGGGGTATAGGTCAGAGGTGTAGAGGGTGAGAGGACTCACCAGAGACAGAGCGGGGAGCAGAACAGACAGATCTACTGAAATCCACAGGTGAGGAGAGCGGCAGGGAGACAGGAAAGGTCTGCTGTGCCATGTGGGTAGCTCCCTGGCCGGGGATTGAACTCAGGCCTTGGCGGGTGATAGTGCTGAGACTTAACCTCTGTGCCACCAAGGAGGCCCATGAGAAGATTTTTTAATGACAAATATTTTACAGTAAGTACGCTTTGGAATTTTTACGGTTCTTAAGTTTTGCCGCAGAAAAGGATGAAGAACCCATTCCTTACAATAGTACTTCTCAGAGTCTGTTGAAGGACAGCATTTAGTAAGAATTCACAGTCCACTCAGAGTGTCTTTTGTTTAAGCCACAGTGCACTGACAGTCATTTTTAAAAATTCGTTTGTGGACTGTGTTCTATTTCTCCAAAGTCTGTTCCTTGTGTGTTTCATTTATAATTGTTATTGATGTTGTTTCTTTAGTAGCAAAAGTCAATCTGAAAAATACCAGATGGTCTCACTCATAGCAGGAATTTAGAAAACCTAAATAAGGGACCAGGAAAAAGACTAATTAATACAAAGTAAAAATCAAAATCAACAAGCAACTATAAACCAGAGACACACTACTGGGGTAGAGGGGTGGTGGGGAGGGGAGAGGAAGGACTAGGGTCAAAATAAGGGGGGGGGGTGCAGTTGTTTGGGGAATATAGCCAAAATGAAAATGCATACATTGTGCAAAAATGAAAAATGATGTAAGAATTATATAAGATAAAAAATTAATTAAAAAAAAGTCAATCTGCCTTGTTGGCCACTCTTGGGGATTTTGTTTATTTTTTTCAACTTTTTTTATTGAGAAATGATGGACTAGCTTCCTACGTACAACATGATGATTTAGTATTTGTACACATTGCAGAGAGATCACAGTTTAGTTAACATCTGTCACTGTACCTACTTGCAAATTTTTTCATTGTGGTGAGAACTTTTAAGACCTACTCACACTAATATTAACACTAATGGCCACCGTGCTATGTTTTATATTCCCACGACTTACTTATATATCTAGAAATTTTGCCTTTCCTCCCCCTCCCCCCTACCTCGGTAACCAGTAGTCTGTTCTCTATATCTGGGAGCTTGGTTTGGGGGTTTGGATTTTGTTTCTGTAGATTCTGTGGGTTTTTTCCTACTCTTGTTCCTGACTTTTTAGGTGACATCCCTCCCTATCATTTATAATATGAAACAGTCCAAAAAGATTGCAGTTTATTCAGGGTTATTGTTTATAAAATGGAAAGTTTTTTTTTAAAGATTTATTTATGTATACAAGAACCGGGGTACAGGCCAGAGGTGTGGGGATGAGAGGATTCACCCCCCACAGAGTGGGGAGCAGAACAGGCAGACTGACTGAAATATACTGCTGAGGGGAGCAGCGGGGAGACAGGAGAGGTCTGCTGTGCCATGTGGATAGCTCCCTGCCAGCCAGGAATCAAACTCATGCTGCAGAGGTTGCAGACAGCTTCATAGGTTGCTTCTTAAATGGTTGCGCCACCAGTGAGGCCTGGAAACAATTTTAATCTGTATCTTTCTAGACATCAGGATTTAAGAGCCATGTTTGAGAATTGGTCTCTCTATAAAATAATAATTGTTTTTATATGAAAATGCATATGCTGTTTTCTTCTGTGTTGTGATTAATTAAAATTGTGTTTATATGTTTTAATATTTACCCTAAACTTTCTTTATTTTCAAAGACCCTTAGGGTTCCTCTCAGTTTGAAGTATTCTTGCCCTTCTGAAAGCACATGGAAACTAGCAGTATCTTCTCTCCTCAAAGTCCTGTCCATCGGCCTACCCGTTGCCCGGCAGCATGCTTCCTCTGGAAAATTTGACAGTATGTGGCCAGAACTAGCGAACACTTTTGAAGACTTTCTCTTTACTAAAAGGTCAGCTTATTCATTTTTACAGTTAAGACATTCTTTTAAGAAATTTACATTATACCTTTATAATAAATTATACCTTTTATTATAAATTTACATTACATTACTATATTATATATAAAGCACAGCTGGATTAGGCCTTTATTCACTAGATATGCATCTGTGCAATGGAGATTAATGCTGTTTCCAGTGCTTTTGATTGTAAGACAGGAATCTAGGTTACCATAGGAATACATCATTGGTACCAACGGTTATAGTATAATTTCATTACTGTCATTCCCTGACCGAGGCGCTACTTACGTTGAAGATTTGAATATATTGAAACACATACTCTGTTTAAGAGGCTAGCATAGTGGGTAAGAACACGACTCAGAAGTCAGAGTATCTGGATTCAAATCCCAACTGCACTGCTGTGTAACTCTGGTATTTTAGACTCATTTTCCTCATCTGCTCAATAGTGTAAGTGATAATGATACCTAAAACTCACAGGGTTGTTGTGAAGAGTAAATCACTTAAATGAAAGAATTGTCCCTGACGTGTAAGTGCTTATAAAATGTTTGCTGCTGTTATTATTGTACGCATTATAATTATTTCCTTCCCTTAAGAGAAAGTGACATCCCTTGAAAGTCATATTCTAAATCAAAATTTTATTTTACTTTACTTTTTTTCTCTTTTTAGTCGAATGTGTTGATTGAGGGAACATTGGTTTACGTCACTGTACATGTTTATTCTTTATTATGTTTATTGAGGTAACAGTGGCTTACAACCCTGTATGTTTTAGGAGTACAAATTCATCTCTCTTCAAATGTATGTTGTCACATCATGCCAATCTCCAGAGCACCAGTAGCCCTTCGCCAAAGTTCACTGGACACCATGCACTCTTCACCCCGCCCCTGCCTCCTGCGCTCTTACCTTCAGTTCTGCAGTCAGAATCCAGGATGTCTTTGGTTTTGCTTTTTCTGTTCCTTTGCTTTGTTTCTTTATATGCCATGTGAGAGACACCAGCTGGTACTTACTTTTATCCTTCTGACTGACTTCACTTGGTATTGCCCCCATTTCCACCCATGTTGTTGCAAATGACAAGATTTCACTGTTGTTTACTTAGCTGAGAACTATTTCATTGTGTATATGCCATATCTTCTTTATCCAGTAATATAAATAGGTAATTTCTGTTAATCATCAGAGTTGGTGTTTTTTTTTTAAGATTTATTTATTTATGCATACAAGAACTGGGTATAGGCCAGAGATGCGGGGTGAAAAGATTCACTAGAGACAGAGTGGGGAACAGAACAGACAGATCTACCAAAATCCACTGCTGAGGGGAGCAACGGGGAGACAGGAGAGGTCTGCTGCGCCCTGTGGGTAGCTCCCTGGCCGGGGATCAAACTCGTGCTGCAGTGGCTGGCGATAGCTTGATAGTGTTGTCTTTAACCGCTACGCCACCAGGGAGGCCTTTTAAAGCTCAGAGTTTTTTAAAGCTCAACCATACTTTTTCAAAAGCTTCAAGTGTCTAGTAAGGATAAAAGCTGTAAATTAACCATTAATTTGGTTTCTGAGATCAGAATACTCAACCTGTGCACAATTGAATAATTTTCTGATTTTATTTATCAATTGAGATTAGAAAGAATGAACTTTTCAACTTTTAGCTTGTATGCTATTCTCTGTATTTGTCATAAGATACTTTAAAACTCCATTATCACTGATTTTAAAATAAGTGCTGATGCTCAACCTGGGTAAATAAATATGTATGTTACTATATTCACATATATTTGTCATTTGATTACTGCTTATCTGTTTTCTATTTGTGTTTCCAGTTGTATTTGAAATTGTCTTACCTTTAAAAATCTTTTTTTTTTTTTTTTAGCATACCTCCAGATAATCTCTCTATTCAAGAATTTCAAAGAAATGAAAGTATTGATGTTGAGGTAAAGAGGCTGCTCACAGTATTTTCCCTTGATCATTTGTGAAACCAAATGGTAGAAATCTTGAAACTATGAAATTGCTAAAAGAATAAAGAAATAGGTTAAGATTGCCTAAAAACATGAAAACTCTCACAAAGGTTCATTTTTAAAGCACTGACACTTTCAGAATGACCAGTCCTTAAATGTGTTAGCCTTGTGCTGTTTGCACGTTGTCTAGATACTTAATTGTGTCCACTTAATAATTTTTAAAAAGCAGTTGGTTCAGTAAAGTAAGCTTCTCAGTGAGCAGGTATTGGAGAGCTCACTGTACAAGGCAAAGCAGATATTTGCGATTTAAACTAATTTTTGTTGTTTTTAATCATCTGTAGGCTCAGCTTCTAAAATTCTGAAATACATAATTTTGACTATAAATGGAGTTTAGAAAAGTAGTCATTTGGTTGGGGAGAGGCATATTTGTTTTTTCTTATAAGTGGGATAGGGGAACTTCTAAGTAAATCATATCAAATGAATTAAAGTACGCATAAAAAGTAAAGGCATCATTATATAGAAAGAGAATATTACTTTTTGTCCCATTGCTATATTAAAACTTGCAGGTTTTTCCTTTTTCATTCATAGGTCAAAATAACACATTTATGTCACAAATAAGCTACTTAATAAAAATGAATTTAACTTTCATTTCTCTGTAGCTCATTGTTTATGGTTTTTAGAAAGTGATTTAAATCTTGTTCTTAACCCTGTTTTGGATATTTCATTCCAACTTGAGTAAATTTCATAGACTCTTTGTTTTTTTCCTATAGCACTATTTGCATTTTTCATGTTGAAGATTAACATTACTAAAATTGTTGCAAAGAAACCCGTTTATAGTATTGACTATGACAGATAATGGAATACAATGTTTATTTCTATTAAAGAAGATTCTTTAACTGATTTTCTTTTAAAATAAAATTGAAATTTTACTGTAGAAATTATCATTTGATTCAGTCTCTTTCAAGAAAATAAGTTCATTTGCATTTGCCTCCTTTGTTTTAGGTCGTTCAGCTTATCAGCACTGAGATACTCCCTTATGCCAATTTTATTCCTAAGGAATTTGTTGGTCAGATAATGACTATGCTCAATAAGGGCTCAATACATTCTCAGTCATCTTCATTTACAGGTATGGTACTCAGTGATTTTTTTCTTTTAATGTTAGTGAGTGTTGAAGTGCTTTTGAAGTTGGCTGTGGAAATGTTTACTCCTGTGATTATTGTGGCTGTAAAGTGGAGAATGGTAAGGTCACTTACAAGAATGTGGTACAGAACAGTAAGCTTTATGAAGGGGAAGTATGGCAAATATTCTGTGAATTATGTGTGATGAATCAAATCATAAATCATAGATGTGGAATTTACTTAAATTATTGCAGGCTGACACAAATGATTACTTTAGTGAAGTCGTGGATTATTGGGTCATAGTAAGTGTGACACTTAGTAATCAGTTAACTTCTCTGAGTCTCAGTTTGTCATCTGTAGAATGAAAATATTAATCCTAACACCTCGGGATTATGAATTTCAGAGTTAGTTCACAAAAAAGATAGTAAGATGACTTAACATTTGTTAAGGAAATGACGTTTAGTTTATACCTACTGTGTGCAGGGTTTTAGACTAGGATGTTCACATTTCTGTGAGGATAGATTCTGTCATATCACAGTAGTGGAAATGGATTTAGAAAGGTTGAAAAAAAAGACACACTCTTAAGACTGGAGACCAAAGTTTACCCTTGAAAAGAACTACGTGCATACCTTATTGAGAGATGGTGTGTATGCTTTTTGCTATTGCTTCTCTGTTTCTGAAACTGTGCTCAAGTTTTAAATGTAACTGTAGCATGATAATGTGACTTTTCTGTAAGATGATTAAAAATTGTGTATTTGTGCCATATGTTTCCTTAATCACCAAAATTTACCAGAGCCATAACTTCTAAGCTATGCTGAATACTTTCTGGTATTTATTTTCACAGTTTGACCACTAGATGTCTCTCATGCTGCTTAGGTCACAAACTTTTTTTCCTAGTCCTATTTTTAATGCTGATCTGGTAAATTGCAGATTTAGCAAACACGAAAATCTCACAGCAAATATTTAAAATCCATTTAATGTAGACAATTTTTTATTACTAAGAGTATGTAAAATTTTTCTAGGTTAACTATAAAATACACATTAAGAACAGTATTTATAATTAGATGTAAATATTTTAAGCTAAATCAGACTTCTGAATTACAAGCATGCTTTTTCTAGAAGTTTTGTTTATATCCCTTGTCACTTATTTAAATGAAAGTACATAGATATTTTTTCAATGACTTTGTCATAGGACACAAACAACTTCTCAGCTTTAAGTCAGAGTTTTCCTTAAACAGAAGTTTCCTTCCTAAACAAGACCAGCTAGAAACACAGAGGGTCCAGTGGTCGGTTTTGGTCCCCTGCTCTTAAGTGCGATCTGGCAGCTAAAGCTTGCAAACATCTGCAGACTCCTCCGACACAAAAGAGAAAAACACATGAAGAGGGGATAAAAGAAACAGGGAAAGCAAATAAAATATAGTGTCATACAAGAAGAGTTTTAAACACTAAAATTAGGATGCTCAACAGAAACAAGAAAAAATGCTGTTAAAAAGGAGAACAAGAAAAAGCTCATTAAAACTAAAAATGAAGGAGGGGAGAGAAACATTAGGGAAATAAGCCCAAAAGTAAAGACAAAAAAGGAGAAACTTTGAGAAGAAAGAAAGAAAATGACTCTAAGAGGGCTAGCATCTGATAATAAATAGCTCTTCTAGAAAGAAAGAATGGAGAAAAGCTAATAGGAAATTATTGAATAAACAAAAGAATAAATAAATCTCCAGATTAAAAATGGTCACTCTGGGCCTCCTTGGTGGCTTGAGCAGTTAAGTCTCAGCACTATGAAGCTCTCGCCAGCCACTGCAACATGAGTTTGATCCCCAGCCAGGGAACTACCCACATGGCGCAGCAGACCTCTCCTGTCTCCCCGCTGCTCCCCTCAGCAGTGTATTTCGGTAGATCTGCCTGTTCTGCTCCCCACTCTGTCTCTGGTGAATCCTCTCACCCCACTGCACCTGTGGCCTGCACCCCAGTTCTTGTATCCATAAATAAATACAAATAAATCTTAAAAAAAAAGGTAACTCAACCCAGAGTAGTAAAAGAAAAAAAGAACCACAAAAAGGCAATTCATCATGAAAATCAAATTAATTGGAATAAAGAGAAGATACTAAAAGATTTCAAAAAGAAGAGAATTCAACACAAAGTTGAAGTTAAAATTCTCAGTAGCGACGTAGGATGCTAAAAGACATTGAAACACTGGTTTCAGAATTACAAATGGAAAGGATTTTTAGCATGGAGTTCCATACCTGGGGACACTGCTGGCTAGATAAGAGTGTAGAATGGTAATTCTCAGATGCCAGCCCTCAGTACAATCACCTAGAGGCCAGACCTTCCTGGGCTGTACTTCCAGAGTTTCTGATTCAGTGGGCCTGGGGTGGGCGTGAGGATGTTCGTTGTTCACAGACCATCCAGTGGTGGCACTGCTGCGGGGACCATACTTGGAGCACTGCAGTAATACCATGGTGTTTTCACAAATACAAGTTCCTAAGAGCATTACTTCCCAGTTGCTTCTTAGCTACTATAGAATATGCTCCATGAAAACAAAGGAATAAACCAAGGAAAGGGAAGCCATGAGATCTAGGAAGTGGAGTGTAAAACAAGAGAGAGTGAAGATAATTCCCAGGGTGATAGCAAACGCTAATTCCAGGTTATGGCTGGACAGCATGTCTAGAGAGCGCCTAGTCCAGCTGGGACAGAAGTCAAGCTCCAGGAAAGATGTTGCAGAGAGGAAAAAAGAAATAGTTATTACAAGTTTGACCATGTGGAAAACTGTTGGAGGTATGTCACAGTGCTGTGGAAGGGATGAAAGACCAAGACAAGAAAATGTTGAGTGGACTGAGCAGTCTTGCCTGGTTTTTGATCTTGCAAGGGGGAAATGTGTTCATCATTTCACTGTATGCGCACACATACTGTGCTCTTGGCTCTACGTTTTTCATAGATGCCCTTCGACAACTGAAGAATTTTCTTTTATGCCTAGGTTAAGAGTAGTAATCATGAAGGTGTATCAACTTAACTTTGTATTAATCATCAAAAATTGTTAATTTTACAGAAGCAGAGATTGATATTCGTTTGCGAGAGGAATTTTCTAAAATGTGTTTTGAAACATTGCTCCAGTTTTCCTTCAGTAATAAAGTCACGACACCTCAGGAAGGCTACATCTCACGGATGGCACTCTCAGTGCTTTTGAAGAGGTCTCAAGACGTACTACATCGCTACATAGAGGATGAGAGATTAAGCGGCAAATGCCCTCTGCCAAGGTATATATTTCATTTTATTAAAGGAAAATATCCGATGATATAGATACTACTAATAAAAAAGAACTCTGAAAGCCAAATGTTGCATAAGTGATCTGGACTTAACCTGAAGTTGTTTATAGTTTTATTACCTCAAACATTGTAAATATTCATAACTCTTGCTGCAGATATATTAATGTGTTTTATTATCAGCACTTTTTTACTCACATCATAGAAGTTAAATAATACATAGTGTATGAACCAAATTACCTTTTTGAATTTGGGGAAAAAAATGACTTCTTCCTCCAAGGGTTTCTAGATGAATACTTGACCTCTGTGAGCACATAACTGGATATCACAGGAGAGAAAATAATAGGTAAGTCAGAACTTCCTAGTTTGCTTTGCAGTCATTTCTAAGTTATCAAAATCAGGAAGGAGGAAAATCATTGTGGGTTCCATCTCGTAAGATGGTGTTGGAGCGGTAACTCCCTAACCCCCAATTTTTGTGCACATTCATATTTACTTGTAATAAATTTCTGTACTTGGAAGTGACCTGGCAAAAGCTCTAGACATTTTCAAAGCCATTGATAGGTAATGACAAATTGCCTATCGGAGATATCTGTTAATTTATGTTCTCCCAGGAGTATGTGACTTTTCCTCAGTTTTTTAGCATTGGAAATTATTTGTCCGTTAATCATATATCTGTTTTAAATTTGATGAATAAAAAGTAGAATTCCATAGCACTTTACTTTCTTTCTTAATGACAATTAGCCATTTGTATTTCTTTTTTTAGACTGCATTTTGAATTTCTAGAGCAAAAATTTTTCCTCCCCATATTCAAATCTATATACAGAAACATTCCAAAGACAGGTGTTAGTCATTTCATTATGGTCATGATTGAAAATTGACTCATTACCTGAAAATGGTAAGTGCTCAGTATCTCTAGAGTATATTTGCTGTGCTTAGAATTTTTTTATTATAGTACATTTGATTTCAGAAAGCAAGTTTTTTGCATTTTCTTAGGTTCAAAGTATCTACTACTTTTAAATTGAATTTTATTTATAGTTTTCCTATGAAATATTATGTTGGTGATCCTATGTTTGATGTAGTGTCATGACATTATTGTGAAAAAAGTCATATCACAACACAATATAAAGTGCTTTCATGCTTACAAAAGCAGGCTTGAAATAGTACCTTGTCTTGGTGTTAGAAAAATGTTATCTGTAGAATAACACTGATTCACACCAGAAATAGGGGGGGGGGGAGAACTGTAGAGCAGAGCAGCTTTGTTTCTGTAGGGGGAACGAAACCAAGCTACTCTTCTCGATCCTTTATGCCAAGTTTGTTGTTCTTTCCTAATGTTTCCATGTAGTGCCACCTTAGGATTGATTTTGAGCATGTTTCTTACTTGGTGTTAAATAAGCCATATTGCAATTTTAAGTACACTTTTAGCAGCATGATAAAATAAGTGCTAAGAGGTAATAATCATCTTTATTTCCATTTTAGCTTTCCCTTTTAGAATTAATTTAAAAGGAAAAAGAAGATTGTAAATAAGTTTTAAAGCATATTTATGAAATGTTCTAATTGTATGTGGTTATATGTAATATCTTAACAATAAATTTAGATTTGCATAAGTAGATTGCCCTCCCCCTCCATTTTTAATTGATAATTTATGGTAAGAATAACTATACATCTTATTTCCACACTGAAGTAGCTGTTCATAAAATGATTTTTCTTTTATAAGAATTTAAAACTGATATTAACTTTGCATTTTACTGTATTCAGTAGTTTTCCAAAGTACATCTGTTCATCTAAACCTAGTAAAAAACACATATGGTATATCTTAAATGATGGAAATAATTGTCCATTTCTTTTTTAGGCAACAAGTAACAGAAATAATATTTGTTTTAAAAGCAGTCAGTACTCTCATTGATTCACTTAAGAAAACTCAGCCTGAAAATGGTAAGTGCTTAGAAACTCACTTATTCTAAACTGACAGCATTTATGTTCTATTTGTGATGTTCTTTTTATTTATTAGTAAGTTAGCTGAATTTTGGAACCGTAACAGCTATTAGACTTTCTTTTCTTCATCCCTTATAACAGCAAAGCATTACGTTCATTAAAATGTGAATTAAGTAAAATTGATATGTATGTTTTATCTTCTTCCTGTTAAAGAATAGGCTAACTGGCTTTTTTTAAACTAAATTATTCTGATTCAGGGTGCTGCGTGAGCAATTCATATTTCATACATCTTTAATGTAGAACGTCACTGAGCTTACTTTGGCATAGAAGAGGGAGGCTTCCCCTCTGCAACTGTGCTGACTTACTAAGTAGATATAAACTGTATAAGTAACTTTTAAAAATTAATTTATTTTTAATCAAGGTTAACATTAGAATCCCCGCTTCAGATACTGCCACAGCAGTGCACACACCACCAAATTTAACTGAATAAATGACTGAATAGTTGTTAAAACCTTTCTCATTTGTTGCCCGAAATGCTTTTTCCAAAAGTACAGCTTTGATATTTTTATTTATTTATTTATTTTTTTAATAGAGGCATGTTTTTATTTTATTTATTTGTTTGTTTTTTGTTTATACAAGCACTGGGTACAGTCAGAAGCACGGGAGGGTGAGAGAATTCACCAGAGCCAGAGCAGGGAGCAGAGCGGGCAGAAGGACTGAAGGACACTGCTGAGGGGAGCAGCGGGCGGCAGGAGAGGTCTGCGCGCCATGTGGGACCCTCCTCCGGTGGCCGGGGAGCGGCCGGGATCAGAACCGGCGCCGCAGAGGCCGCGGGCAGCTTCGCCGCCCAGCGCTCACCCGCTGCGCCACCGGGGAGGCCCCAGCTTTGATATTTATTTTTCTCACCTTTGTAAAGCAACAGAAATCCTCTTCATTGCCGTCAAATGGGAGGAAAACCACCAAAGACTCCATTCTGCTTTACGCCCCACTGGACTTCATGTGCCCTGCTCTCCTTCCAAACAGAAATTTTCAGTCTACCCCCAAATTCCCACCTCTTTGCTTACCACATTCTCCTGCCTCTCTCAGCCTAGGGCAGACACCACTTGTTGGCCTCAAACAAATAAATAGCCAGTTACTTCGCTGGCGTAGTGGGTCTATTCAGAAATAAAAACAAAAAACAGTTTGGATAGTGTGGTCTTATGGCTAAAAATGTGTACACTTCCCCAGAACAAAAGCAAAATATTCTCCTGTAGATTTTAGAGAGTCTGTTAGAAATGACGCGCCTATTGGAGGTCGCTGGGAGTTGACAGTATAGTGACTCTTCATCTGCCAGGGGACGATGGCATTCTGCCATTGAGGTTTCTGTGTGTGAGCTTTCCTGCACTCCACTTTCAAGCCTTGTTTTTAATCCTTACAGGTGATTTTTTTCTTTGAACTCTGCACTCTCTGATGTGTGACTTTGTCTGAAACTCTTGATTTTTATTACAGTTACACATGTGCATGACTCACTCCTCTTAAATTGTGAACCTCTTCATCGACATTTTTAACTGTGTTTGATCTACTTTGGACCCTCAACAACATTACTACTCAAAAGTGGTTTGTTGGAACCACTGGTCTTAAGAGTTGTTACTAGTCCAGGACGAGATAAAGAACTGAGATCAGACCTGCATTCTCCTAACGAGTAAAGATACCGAGCCTCTCTTTGAGTGCATTGTTGGCCATTTGCGTGTCTCTTAGAGAAATGGCTGTTCAAGTCCTGTGTATTTTTGAATCGAGTTACTTGTTGTGTTGAAGTTCCTTGTACCTCTGTAATCAGAAACAGTAATTAGAGCACAGATGCCTGATATTTGGAGAACAGGGTCCATTTGGTCCACTCTGGCCTCCTGTGGACCGTCTGCATGATAGGAACGTGTACAGGACGACCTGCCAGGTGGCTGGGGCTGAGGGAGAGAAGCTGCTACTGTGTTAAGGGCTGAAATTGACCGAAATCAGCCGCAATCCACTAAATCTTCCTCTTGGACTCTTAAGCCTTCAGTAGACTCTGCAGTTCCACGACAGTTGCATCAAACATTCTGCCACTGTCATTGTTGCCTGAGTGGGAAGATAGATTCCTGGCACATCCTAATCTGCATTTCCTGTGAATCCTCTCAGTGCCATCTTTTGTTAAATGATTATTGGAAAGTTTCACAGAAAACAGCTGGAGCAAACTAGTAACTTTTTTTTAAAAAAGATTTATTTATGCATACATACATAAATAAGGTACAGGCCAGAGGGGTGGGGGGTGAGAGGATTCACCAGAGACAAAGCAGGGAACAGAATAGCAGATTGACCAAAGTACTCTGCAGGTACACTGCTGAGGGGAGCAGCAGGTCAGACAGGAGAAGTCTGCCTCCCCATGGGGGAATCTCCCCAGCTGGCTGGGGATTGAACTCGTGCTGCTGCAGAGGTTGCGGATTGCTTCATAATGTAGTGCTTAGCCCCTTGCGCCACCAGAGAGGCCCAGACTAGTAACTTCTTAGATCAGTAATTTTTAAACTTTTTCTTTGTTTTCTGTTAAGCAGCAGAATTCCTTTTACGAATGAAACCTGATATATCAAACGGAATTAATCCCACAATCCCAGTACATAGAACAGATGAAAGCAGACAGCTCTGGCCAGACATGTCCTCCCTCCCCCGTGCCCGTCAGCCTCCCCTCCTCCCCTTGCCTGCTCTTTGGAGATTTCCTGGAGAAGGGATTAAATGAACAGCTCAGCATTGCCCAAGATAAGTACTTGGGGATGAACATGAATAATGATGACTGATCAGTAGATACTGAACAGAGACTTTCCATGACTAAATTAATTTTGAAAACAATGAATTAAATAAAGTTAAGCCTGTTCTTTTATTGGAAGCCTTTAATAAACTTGTGTGAATTATCAGTCCCCAAAAAAGGAGATACTGCCAGTCTTTCTTGACCATCATTTTTTCTAAGAAGCAACATAAGTAATGCTAGTTTGAGAAATTTCAGAAGTTGAGATGAAGAGAAATTAATTGATCAGGGACACTCAGCATTGCTTTATTTCATAAAGGTTTTTAAGCACATAGTTGACACTAAGAGTAAAAAATGGAACCAAAGCTCCTTACACATAGTACAGTGTTCTTTCTTTTTTACTGTACTGCCTCCCAGTTTTGAGACTTGTTCCACAATTATATACCATAGACTGTCTAAGCAAAATCTGTCAGGTTTTATTGCATGTTGCACTCTCAACCATATGCACAGTACTTACAGGAAAACAGAAATGTAATAGGTGATCTCAGAAGATGTGGGAATTAGGAACTAACTGGAAGATAGCACGTTCTCTTACTCACCCGATCACACGCAGCTGTAGTCGTGGTTCCTGAGAGTGGTGAGAAAGACAGGCATGTACTCCCCATGTTGGAATCTAACACTCGTTAACAGTTAGCAAACAGGACCTCCCTGGTGGCGCAGCGGTTGAGCGCTGGGTTGCGAAGCTGCCCGCAGCCTCTGCAGCGTCGGTTCTGATCCCCGGCCACTCCCCAGGCACCAGAGGAGGATCCCGCACGGGCGCAGACCTCTCCTGCCGCCCGCTGCTCCCCTCAGCAGTGCACTTCGGTCCTTGCCTGCTCTGCTCCCCGCTCTGGCTGTGGTGAATTCTCTCACCCTCCCGCGTTTCTGACTGTACCCAGTGCCTGTATAAATAATAAATAAATAAATCTTTTAAAAAAAAGTTAGCAAACAGTGTAAGAGAAGAACGGGTCTCTGTGAGCTCCTTTGAAGTTACAATCAGTGAAAAGGATATTGCTGGGAAAATATTTTTAGATATTCATATTTTTAGCAAACAATTACATAAAAAAAGGGAGCTGATTGTTATTGAAATGTGCACTCTATTCTCTGGCAATTGTTCTGAAAATGAAAAGGCTTGAATTATTCTAAGTTACTTCTTAGCTTCCACGGCCTCCACAGGTTCTAGTGTCATTTAACATGGACTCTATCAAATTGATGACTGCACGTTGACCACTGGTTCCCCCCACCAATATTTTTTAACAGTATTATTGAATATCTTCCGTAGATTAAAGAAAGCTCAGGTAGAGCTTTTGGGCTCTCCACACTTGAGATTTTTTTCTTTGTGTTGGAGTTAAAGGGTTGTGTTTATGATAATTGGATATTCTGCTATTTAATCCACCCCTTTTTTGAGGATTTATACTTTTTGCATTGCAGTGGATGGAAATACGTGGGCACAAGTAATTGCCTTATATCCGACCTTAGTAGAATGCATCACCTGCTCATCCTCAGAAGTCTGCTCTGCACTTAAAGAGGCACTAGTTCCCTTTAAGGATTTCATGCAACCACCAGCATCCAAAGTTCAAAACGGAGAATCTTGACCAGAATCTTGACCAGCGACAATGAACTGAAAGGAGAAAGCGATCTGAAGAATGTTTGCTCCTCAGTGAGTCTTCCGTGAGAAGGACATCTCTCATTACAAATCATTGTTGGCAGCTGTTGTTGGCCTCCTTTAAATTATATTCTCCTGAGTTCAGTAATTCATATTAGAAGCTTACGTGTCAAAAAAGCCTCCTGAATGAGTAGCAGTGTAAGCCTTTAATGAGTAAAGTGATGGGCGAGATCATTAATACTGCACCATCCCTGCTACTGTATCTTCAGTCGGTGATTTAAAAGTGAGCTTATGTACAGTTTGTGGTGTGATGTGTTAATGATGTACTTTTTAAAAAGAAAGCAATTTCATTCAGTAAGATTTATTAGGCTGGTGTTTTTGCACCCTTTTTCAAGTACAAAACTGTACTAAAATTTTATGCAAGATGGTACTGTAACATTCCAATTATCTATAACCAGCCTTTGTAAACAAAGGGAACTGATATCCTAGTGTGTATAATAAATGGTACAGTTCTGTATAAAATAGTTGCATTTGTTATTTAAATTTTAAAAATATTGATAATGTTAAATGCTTGAAGCTGTATTTATCATTAATACAAAATTGTTTGCTTACATTTTTATTTATAATTTGACTTCAGTGGCACATATGCTCACCATATGATCGTGCAGTTGGCTAATTGCTTAGCTAAATGTGTTTACTAGTGACTACTCTACATCTGCTCAGAAAAGTCATGTGAGCACAGCAGCAGGAGTTTATGATTTCCTTATTTTGCAACTTCGAAATATAAGTTATTAATACGTTGAGATCTAGTGTAGCACTATGATTCCATCATACCTCATTTCTTTAAATCTCTTCCCCAACTTTCACAAAAGTCTGTCTGTTTTTATATTTGCTGTCTGGATTTTAAAGACTTTTCATATTTTATATTTCTACTGATTTTTTTCTCCATTGACTAACCATATTTATCGCTGTCTTTGAATTATGACCTGGGCAAGGTGATTTTGGATTTCCTAAAATTTTGCCTGTGAGGATTTATTCATTTCAGTGCTTCATTTTGTAATGTTTTCTGAAGAAGAAACAATAACTATGCTAGCCCACTAATATAAAACATGTGTATTCTAAAACAATGAGAATTGTATTTTTGAAGATAGTGAAACATTTAGTGGTGCAGTGAACTTTCTGTCATGGAGTAAAATGCTAATTTTGTTCCACTTTCATATTCTAGTGAAGAAGAAACGTGCTCTTGAGTCCGTTAACTTAATTGTTTCTTAAAAAACTGACTCGCCTGGCTTACTGTATCTTTTATTTAATGGATTATGGTATTATATTTTTCTTCTGAGTTACATTTTTCATAATTATGTGAAGACTAAAAGATGTTTAAAACAATAATTATTCATAAGAAATCATAATGGTCTCAGTATTATTTCAGTGTGCTCTAAGGTCTTTGATTTTAGTAGAATTTATAAATTTCAGTCTCTCCAGAATAACTCGAATAACTAAGAAAAGGTAGTTGAATTGAATAATGAATGAGATACAATGTTGAGGCTATTGTAATTGTAAAATTATTTTGTTTGCACTATTATCTGTAAACATGTACGGTCTTTTTTGAGGGGACATTATTTTTATTTATACAGATTAATGAATTTCTATTTTATAATTCACATAAAATTAAGGTAAAATATAACATTACCCAGAGTCTATCTTCACCATTTTCCTTTAAAGAAATACGTGGAAAAAATCAATCAAGCTGTGTATTCGGTGTATTTTCTATGTTTGGATATGTTATATTGGTATTAGAAAAATCTGTATGTCACTAAAAAGTGTTACCTAGAATAACAAGGGTAGTGCTCAAGAACCATGTTAAAAATATGGCTGTGAATTTACATGATGTAAAAAATATTTCTGCTCATGAGAAGTAATATAGGTCAGTTACAGTCGATCTCCAGTGAAAGTTAGCTGAGTCAGGGGTATGCAGGGCATGTTTTTAGAAACTAAGTTGTTTTAGCTAACACTGTATTAGCTGTCACTACCGGGGCCAGGCCCCACAGGCCAAAAGATAAATGTAGTCAGTGAGTTAATGCCATGCAGTGTGGTCTTCAGTGCCGGGCTCAGTGAAAGGCGACTTGGACTGCTCCCTTGGGCGTCCTTTTTTTTTTTTTTTTTTTTTTTTTTTTTTTTTTTTAAAGATTTATTTATTTATTTATACAAGCACTGGCTACAGTCAGAGGCACGGGAGCCAGAGCGGGGAGCAGAACAGGCAGAGGGACCGAGGTACACTGCTGGGGGGAACAGCGGGCACAGCAGGAGAGGTCTGCGCGCCATGTGGGACCCTCGCCAGCGATCAGGGATCGAACCGGCACTGCAGAGGCTGTGGGCAGCTTCACAGCCCAGGGCTCAACCACTGCACCACCGGGGAGGCCCTTGGGTGTCCGTTTTGACAGGGTTTTCCTCCCATAATATCTCTTCCCACCCTGAGGAGGTAATTCGTTTCCCGGAGTCAAACATTCCTTAAGGATCGTCCCTGGGGAGGTTGACACATTGCTTGCCAGTATGAATTGGGTTCTTCAGTGGCTATTGGGGTGGCTGTTGAGGTGACTGTTGAGACGGCTGTTGAAGTGGCTATTGAGACGGCTATTGAGACGGCTGTTGAGGGGGCTGTTGAGACGGCTGCTGAGGTGGATGTTGAGATGACTACATGTAAGGAGATTCAGAAAGGAACCTCCCAGAGCCAAGATCATTTTACAGCACGACTGAGACTGGAGCTAGTCTTTGAACTGCCCTTTAGGATGTATATGGCCAGTGCATGAGCCTCACATCGTCCGCCTGTTTCCGCTCACTGCCAGCACCTCCCGTCTAGGCGGCGGGAAACGAGGCCTGTGCTAACAGTGGGATAAAGTCCTTCCTGATGGTCTTTTCCCCAGTGTAATAGCTTACACCTCAGTTCTTGTAATGCTGGTGCTGCCAAAGAGGAAAAGAGAGATGATACCACTTCTTAGGAGAAGTTTAGTGTTTCTCTGTAAGTAGTGTTAACGTTTTGTTAGTTTTATCATACACATCTGTGTGTAACATTTACTAGGTGCCAAAGGGGGGAAAAATAGCAAAAAAGTTTGGTTTGGAGAGAACCTCTTTTTACTCGCTTTCATTTTAAATTTCATTTTCTTAACAGCTATGTTCTTATCTTAACTGTTTTTCCCCTAAATGATTACTGATTAATCGTGCTGTATTCCGTTAGGTGATGTGTAGCACTAGAAGGAAGAGATGAACCATTTAGCTTACATGTTTTATTCAGAAGAACCACATTCACTTAAAATCAATTCTTTAGCAGGCAAATGGCAAGGTTATTTGCCCTTTCCCATGGTAGCCTTAGAGTATTTCATTATATTGTTCATCCTTTGGTACCACTAGTGCTGGGCAATCACTGGGCCAAAGGGGCCGTTAAGAAACTTAGGACAATAAGACATAAATGATTGAACAGTGTTAGCAAACAGCTCAAGTATCAAAGAGGTTGTCTTTATTACATTCATGTTAATAAAAGACCGGTGTAGTTATTATGTAATCATGAACCTAGTCTTCCCAAATGTAGAATAATTTCAGTTGGGCAACTAGATCTTTAAGAGACTGGCATAGGTGAAATCTGTCTAGCTAAGGCAGAATACTTTTCAGGAACCCACCTACCTGTGATTACTACAGACATTAATAGTTGTGGTTTAGAAGCCCCAGGGATGAATCAATGTCCAGGTCTAAGCTATTTGTCCAGATTGTGGCCCACTCTTTTTTATAGGAAACTACCACCGATTTGGACAACTATGGTCAGCAGCCTCGTGGTTCTTTAGATTTCTACATATTAGACGTGGTGTTTTGGAAGACATGCAGGTCTAGATAAGTATCGAATTTCACTATGCTTGTGTTTCTGGGTTGTATTTACCTGCATCATTAGCGTGGATTCAGCTTTGTTTTTAATTACCATCCAAGAGAGAATGGGAGTTCATAACACATGGCATTTTGTCAATTTATATATTACGGGAAAACAATTTTTAATAATTTAAAGTCACTTGAATTAAAAGTTTTCTAACTTTGGCAAGTAGAGTAGTGCTTTCAATATGAAATGAGAAGTTTTTTGTAGACTGGGGAAGAAAGTTTTATCTTTTTATCCTGATTTATATAAAACTATTTCAGAGAAGTTAGATAAATGTCAATTTCTTGTAAATCTCTGGATTTTGAATGCACTAGCAGTGTTGGTTCTCTTTAAAGGACCATGCAGTGAATCCTTTTGTGAATATCAATAAACTTAGTCATCTTGACTGATTGTGAGACAGGAGTAGAGGCTCTACCTCTTATTTAATTTGAGGCATGTTAACTTCTCAGCCTTTGTTTCCTTATCTCTAAAATATGATAATAAATTACTGATTATTAGAGAAAAAATACATAAATACTTTGAATTTGGAGTTGATTTCATATTGGCATTCAAGTAATGTATGTAATTACTCAAGCTGTTTGGTAAATGTCTTGTTATATCCAAATTGAGACTTTATGCATACATACAAGAACTGGGGTACAGGCCAGAGGTGTGGGGGGGGCGGGGTGAGAGGATTCACCAGAGACAGAGTAGGGAGCAGAACAGGTGGATCTACTGAAATCCACTGCTGAGCGGAGCAGCAGGCTAGTCAGTCAGGAGAGGTCTGCTGCGCCATGTGGGTTGCTCCCTGGCTGGGGATCGAACTTGTGCTACAGAGGCTGCCGATAGCTTCATAGGTTGCATCTTAACCCCTTGTGCCACCAGGGAGGCTCCAGATTGAGACTTTTAAACTATATTTTTCTCCTGCATCACTTTCTTCCCTTCCCTCCCTTTTTTTAATACTAGGTTTACCTATTTTTTTTTTTATAATTAATCATGACTTTTCTCTTTTTATTCCTATTTCCGTCTGTGTCTGCTTTTTCTCCATTAGTTCCTCCTCTTTTCTCACCTGTGGCCATAGTTGTTTTTTTGAAAAGGTGAAATATCCCTGCTGTTTCAAAATAGCTAAAAAATTTAAGTTACTGTAACTATGGCTTCAACTATCTTTCTGAATTCACAGGACTCAGCAGCCAGGATGTTCACAATGGGATAGCGATAAATAAGATGAGTTCAGCAGCTAAACTTAGAAAAGTCTACGTGACAGAGAGATTTTACTTAAGAGTCCTTAAAATCTGTTTACATAGATTTGTTTGTTTTCATTTTGTTCTCTTTGGGGGGAGGGTGTCTTTTTCTTTTGGAGCCAGATGGTTTGAACTATTATAGATTTATGTTATATAAATATTTATTGATTTATATAATATTGGTACTGTCTAGGAACCAGTTGAAACAGCACATCTACTTCAGCTGTCTCTCTCTTTCTGTTGCAAAGGAGCATTTTTTTGGTGTGTTACAGTTCTCGCCACCACATCTTCCTAGGGCCTCTTTGCTATCCGTGTACGTGGCTCAGTGATGCGGAAGTCAGTCAAAACATTCCTGATTACTCCATGAGATTGAGAAAAAGAAAAAGGAAGGTATCATACCCTTGAACTTTTAAGACTATTTTCTGCTTATGCAAATTTAGCTACAATTAACTTTTCTCTTAAACTAACATAAATAATGCAACCAAGGATGATCTGACAATCCATGCCACTACTTGGGAAACTCTCGCGATAGCTAACAGTTGCTTCTTTATATGAACTGTTACTGGATGGGAGAAAAATTCCAAATCTGTAATGTTGTAATCTTATTTTTTTTTTTATCTAGAAAAATAAAAAAAAAAAATACTAGGTTTCAGACCCAACTGTGCAAATTGCATTTGCTTTCCAGCTTTGACTACCTCTGTGTCTTAATTTTAACACGTAACATATAACTCCCATATCCTCAGGCAGTTACCATATGGTGTTTGTCAGACTGGATATATATATCTAATTTTGTGAGATTATTTTTTAGCTCCCAACACAGTTCTTGAAAATAATATCATCGTTGTTACACTCTCCTTACAATTTTTATGTTCTTGAGATGTATCAGCTATGCACTATAATCTTGAGTCTCTTGGCCTCAAACCTAAATTTTTTTTGTGGCCTAGGACAGCTTTTTTGCAAAAACTGCAAACTTAACAGCTGTGACTGCATCAATCCTTAATTTCCTGACAGTTACCACTCAGCATGATGTTAGGTTTTTAATTATGTTCCTGCAGCTCTTGTTTTCTTAGAATAATTAAAAATCATAACCACTTTAAGAACTTACAAGGCCATAAGTGATTTTTTTTTTCTTTCCTATACTTTGTGCTTCCTCTCATTCTCGTGGGTTCAGCCCATCAGTGACACCCCCCAACGGTGACTTTGTTAAAGACTTCTTAAGGTAGGACTTCATACTCTTGTGTTTAGGACGGTCAGTTTAGAAAAACTTCTATAAAGTAGAATAATGGAGATGTGTTTTTAAGAACTTTGTTGAAACAATACACAGAATGAAGAAAGTGCACAGTCCAGAGGATATTATGAAATACATCTCAGCAGTTTGTAGAGAAAATAGATTTAGAATTGTATGTAAAAATTTTGGATCTCGTAAAAAAAAGTCTTCATATGGAGTAGACTCAATCATTTCTTCTGTTTTACAAGTATTATTCCATTTTTTTTAAAGATTTATTTATTTATTTACATAAGCACTGGGCACAGTCAGAGGTGTGGGAGGGTGAGAGGATCCACCAGAGCCAGAGCGGGGAGCAGAGCAGGCAGAAGGACCGAAGGACACTGCTGAGGGGAGCAGCGGGCGGCAAGAGAAGTCTGCGCGCCATGTGGGACCCTCGCCTGCCGGGATCGAACCCGCGCTGCAGAGGCTGCGGGCAGCTTCACAGCCCAGCGCTCAACTGCTGCGCCACCGGGGAGGCCCTATTATTCCATTTTTAATTTTGTGAAACCACTTTTGAAACTGACTATAGTAAAGCCAGACTGTCCCTCCACCTCTCAGAGAAAAGTAGTTTAAAATTTTCTTTTTGAGAACCCAAGTTGGGTAATAAATGTATGATGCTGAAAAATTCTGATGTAGAACCTATAGCCGTCGGGGATAGTTGTAAAATTTCCAATTTTAATAATTTCTGGAATACCCAGTGTCTGTTACCAGCCGGGGCTTTGCCGATACTGCCCCTTTCACGCCTCGCAGTCGTGGAGCCGGGAGGTGTCGCCGCACTTGCTTCACCGAGGACGCGAGCCGGGCTCAGCGGTTGAAGGAGCTTGTCTGAGCTCCCTGGCGCCCGTCTCGTTACAATGCTTTGCCTCAAAAGCAGCTCTTCCATTATAACATGCTAGTTTCATGTTTTACAAAAAGGATTCTCACTCTAAAACCCAAACCTCACCAAAATAAATTGGAAATACGTTTAGATAATCACCGTTTCTATGGCTCGGCGTTGGACGGATACATTTGAGCACAGGAAAGAACGTCAGGTACCGTGGAGAGATCAGCGGGCGCCGCGCTGTGTTTATCGCGGGGCCGTGGGAGCCGCGCGGCTGGCGGCAGGTGAGGCAGGTGAGGCAGGTGAGGCCGGGGCCGCATCACGAGGAGCGGCGCGGCGGCGGCGGCGGGAGCGGGAGTCGGGCCGGGCTCCCCAGACCCCAACCCCGGCCGCCCCTGACCCGAGTCACCGAGTCACCGAGCCCGCTTCGTCTCCTGCGCCGTGGCCTGGGCGGGTCGCGCTTTGCCTCGCGGGGTGGTCGGGCCTAGAGGGACGCGGCGACCCGGGCGCGCCTCCCGCGGGGTCGGGGGAGGCAGCTTCGCGCGAGTCGTCAGGCCAGGGGCGGAGCCCGCGCCTCCCCGAGGCCGCCCTTCCCGGGGCCGCGGCGGGCGGGCGGGCGGGCGGCGGCTCCCCGCGCTCCTGCTCGGCGCCACCGACGTGACGCGTCGCGGGGAACAAGCGGTGCCCGCGGCCTCGCCTCGCGCCGCGCGGCGCCCGACGGGGGGGGGGCGGGGGGGCGGGGCGGGTCTCGCGGGGGCGTTTCCCGGGGACCGCGGCCCGGCCGGCCGCGGGGGGTGGGCGTGACCGGGCAGCCGCCCGCTCGCTTGGCCGGGCGCTTCCGCTGGGCGCGGGGCCCCGGGCGCGGGCTCTCGGCGGGCCGTGGGCCGCACGTCGGGGAGCCGGCGGGGCGGGGCGGGGCGGCCGGGCGCGGGCGCGGGGCGTCGCGAGCGGGTCCAGCAGGGCCGCGGGCGGGTGCGGGCGCCGGAGAGGAGAGGCCGGGGCCGCGGGGAGGACGCCCGCCCGCCGCGCCCCCGTCCCGCCGCCTGCGCGCGGGCGCACCTGCGGCGGGCGCACCTGCGGCGGGCGCACCTGCGGCGGGCGCACCTGCGGCGGGCGCACCTGCGGCGGGCGCACCTGCGGCGGGCGCACCTGCGGCGGGCGCACCTGCGGCGGGCGCACCTGCGGCGGGCGCGGGGACGTCGCGCTGTGCATTTGCTTATATCCGTGATTTCGAGCACCCAGACACGAGACCTCGCACGCGACAACGCGCCCGGGACGGCGTGGGGGGCGGCTCTGGGCGCCCGGGACGGAGTGGGGGGGCTGGCGCCCGGGACGGAGTGGGGGGCTGGCGCCCGGGACGGAGTGGGGGGCTGGCGCCCGGGACGGTGTGGGGGGCTCTGGGCGCCCGGGACGGAGTGGGGGGGCTGGCGCCCGGGACGGAGTGGGGGGGCTGGCGCCCGGGACGGAGTGGGGGGGCTGGCGCCCGGGACGGAGTGGGGGGCTGGCGCCCGGGACGGTGTGGGGGGCTCTGGGCGCCCGGGACGGCGTGGGGGGCTCTGGGCGCCCGGGACGGCGTGGGGGGCTGGGCGCCGAGACTGTGGTTTTGGAGGGAAGACGCCCCGAGGCGGCGCAGAGCTCGGCCCACGCCCCGCCGCGCGCTCCGGAGTCCGGGGGGCACGAGCGGGGCGCCCAGGGACATCGGGATTTCACACGGGGTTTGGGTTTTAAATTTATTCAGGCACATTAGAGCCGGGGTGGGCGGGCGAGAGGGCGCCCCAGAGACAGAGCGGGGGGCAGCGCGGGCGGCTCCACCGAAACCCGCCGCCGAGGGGGCGCTCCCGGCCGGGATCGAACTCGGGCCGCAGGGGCCGCGCCTGCCTGCGCGCCCGGCCCGCCCCCGCGCGCCCCGTCCCGCAGCGCAGGGCACCCGCGGCGCGCAGAGCCTGCCGGGAGCGCCGAGTCCGCGGGGCGCCCCGGCTCCCGCTTCCCCCGGACGCGCGGCGCCGCCCGGCCCCGCCCCGCCCCGGCCTCCGGCCCGCCCCGCGCCGCCGCGCCGCCGCGCCGCCGCGCCTGCGCCACAAAGCGGGCCTGCGCAATAAAGCGGGCGGCGGCCCCCCGGCTTCCGCGGGCTGGCGGCGGCGCGGCGGGCGGAGCCTGGACGGCGGCCCCGCGGGCGGGTCGGAGCCGCCGGAACTCGACGCCGGCCGGGACGACGTGTCCGCTGACTCGGCGGTAGGCGCCGCCATCTTCTCGCGGGCCGGGGCCGGGGCCGGCTGGGGGCGCCCCGCTCGGCTGCGAGGGCCGGGGCGCGCGGCCTCCGCGCGCGGGCGGGACGCGGGGCCCCCGAGCGGGTGTCGGGGCGCGCGGGGCGGTCGGGACGCGCGGGGCGGGCGGGGCGCGCGGGGCGGGGGCGCCGCGGCCCCGGATGTAAGATGGCGGCGGGCGCCTGCGCGGTCGCGGGCGGGAGGCGCGCGCCTGCCGGGGCCGGGGCGCGCGGGGCGCGGCGGGGCCGGGGTCCGCGGCGGGGCGGGCCCGTGGGTGCGGCGCGGGCCCCGGGGCTCCCGGCCGGCGCCCGCCGCAGCCGCCGCCCGCCCGCCGGGGAGCGCCCGGGGGCCGCCGGGGAGCGGGCGGGGGCGCGGCCGGAGACGCGGGAGCCGCTCGCCGCGGGGCGCCGGCCCCCCACTCGGGCCGCCCGCCGGGCCCGCGCCGCCGCCGGGGCGCGCCGGCCGAGGACGCGGCGGGCGGGCGGGCGGGCGGCGGAGGACGAGGACGAAGCGGCGCCCACGCCGGCCCTGGCTGAGGTAGTAGTTTGTGCTGTTGGTCGGGCCGCGACGCCGCCCGCTGTGGAGATAACTGCGCAAGCTACTGCCTTGCCGGTGCCGGAGACGCGCAGCGCCGAGGACAATGGGCTTTGTGCGGCCGGACCGCCGCCCGCGCGCCGCCCGCCCGCCCGGGCCCGGCGCGGGGTTCACGCGCGAACTTCGGGCGCCTGAAGTTTCCTGGGAACTTCGCTCGCGCGCGGGAGACGGGCCGGCGCGGGCACCGGGGACCCCGCGGCCGGCGGCTCCTGGCGGGGGCGGCCTCGGGGGAGCGACGTGGCCTCTGGGAACTCGGGGTTCGCGCCGCGCGCCCGTGTGGAAGGGGAGGCCGAGGTGGCGGCTGCTCTGAGGAGCTGGTCGGAGTCGGGGCGCGGCTGCGGGGGCCGCGGGGGGCCCCTGAGGGCCGGCGCGGGTGAGTCAGGTTCGGTCTCGCGCAGCGCTCGGGCGCCTGGTTCACAGCTTGCTTAGGGGAGTCGCACCCCGACATCCCCACTGCGCTCCGGCCGGCCGTCTCCGCCCGCCGCGCCCGGGCGGGGTGAGTCCCCGCGGGGCATGTGGGGGTCAGCGGCGGGTGCTCGCGCCCCAGGCGCCGCCCGGCCGGGCCTTCTTCCCGCTGAGGGGGCTGCGGGCGGGAGGCTGCTCCGCGCTCGGGCGCCCCGGCTCCCCCGAGCTGCCTGCCCGCCGCGGGGCCCCGGGCCCGGGAGGTGGGGTGCGCGCCCCCCGCCGGCGCCTCCTGGGCTGGGGCTGTCCGCGGCGGGGGGCGGGGGGGAGAGGGGCGGGGGGCGCGGGGTGGTCTGCGCTGGGAAAGGCCGCGGGCGGCGCGGGCGCTCCCGGGAGGGGCGGGCTGGGCGCGGCCTCCGCGGCGGGAATGCGGGGCGGGTGCGCGGGGGAGTGGGGGAGCTGCTGGGCGCCCCGGGGTCCCCGCGCGTCCTGCGCCTCACGACTTGGGTGGTCAGTGGCTTGGGGAGAAGGTCGTCCCGGGCGGGCGAGGCCCCGAGCGGGGCGCGGTCGGGACGCTCCTGGCGGAGCCCCCAGCGGAAGTCCCGGGGAGCCCCGGGCGGGCGTGCGGAGGGGCCCCAGGACTGACCCCCCCTGCGCTGGGCCGCGCCCCCGCCGGAGCCCCGGCAGAAGAACTGCTCACGAGGGCGTCGCCCCAAAGGAAAGTGCAGTGAGAACCCGTGAAAGAGCCGGAGCCCCACTGAGACCCCAGCGCGGGCCTGTGGGGGGCGGCTGGGGGGGCGGGGGGGCCTGAGTCCTGAGCCCGCGGGTGGCCCCGGGCGCTCAACGGTGGGACTGAGGTCTCGGGGCGACCCGCGCCGCCGCTGGTGCGGCATCTCCGACGCCGGGGAGCCCGGGGCGCGGGCCGGCGGGTTGGGGCGGGGGGCGCGGAGCCGCCCTCCTCCCGCGGCTCAGAGCCCCTTTGCACCCCCATGGCCGCACCCACCGTGCGGATTCGGGCTTCGGGCTGACCCCGAGGGGACGCGCGCCGGTCCGGGCTCCGGGCTCGGGTTCTGCCTGTCCAGTAGAGCCGAGTCGGGGTGTCCCGGGGCGGGCCTCGGGAGACTGGGCAGCACCGGCGTCGCGGAGGGGAAGCTGGGGCTGAGGTGCCCGCGGCCGCCGGCAGCGCGGCCCAAGCTGGTACCGTCGTCGCAGGGGAAGCCCCGCGGCGCTCGCCGGGCCCAGTGTCCGCGCCCTTGGCCGGCGCCTTTACACGGACGCGGCCGGGAGCCCCCGGTGCGCCCTGAGCCGTGACAGACAGAACCGGGAAAACTCTTGAAAACAAACAGTGACGTGCCCTTCCCGGCCCGCTGACACCGGGAGTACGGACGCCGCGGCCCGTCCCTCCTCCTCCGGGAGTGACCTGGGTGCAGGACACGCGCGTCCACGGGCGCCAGAGCCGCGCACTGGGTTTTTTTTTTGATTTTGTGTATGCTACAAGAAGTGGGGTGCAGGCCAGAGGTGCGGGGGTGAGAGGACTCCCCAGCAACACAGCGGGGAGCGGAACAGGTGGATCCACCGCCGAGGGGAGCAGGGGAGACAGGAGGGGTCCGCCGCGCCGTGGGGGTAGCCCTGGCGGGAGGGAAATCGCGCTGCAGAGGCGGCGGCAGCTTCGCGGTGCTGAGACTCAACCCCTGCGCCCCGGGGAGGCCCCTGGCGACTTTCCACCTTAAATGTTGTTGTGCAGAACCCGGGGTCGGCCTTAGAGCCACTTCACCCCCGTGTACTTCTGACAAAATTCTGAGCGGCGCGTTCTGTCCCGCCCGGAGGGTGCGCGGGCGAGACGCGGGCGCCGGGCGGGCCCGTGAGCGTCGCTGTTTGAAAATGGCCTCAAAAGCCGCTTCCAGGTGTTCCCGGGCCCGCGCAGCACCCGCGGGGCAGCCTTGGGACGCGGGGCTTGGGGGGAGGCGGCCACGCCGGACCCGGCCGTGTCCCGAGGACCCTCTGTCCTCGCGGCGCCCGGGGCTCGGCCCCGCGCCGTCTCTGGGGCGTCCTCCGACCCCGCACCCCCGGCCTGCGCCCCGGCTCTGGGTGCGTCGACCCTGTAGCAGGTGTCAGCGAGGAAGGGGGTGTGCTGCGCCCCGAGCGCACGGGGTGGGGAGGCCCCCGCGGGGGCGGCGGGCAGCGGCGGGCGGGCCTGGCGAGAACCTGTCCTTGAGCCGCGGGGCCGAGGCGCGGGCGCGACCTGCCGCCTGCCCTGGGCCCGAGGCGGGGCTGTTCTTGGGGGGCCGCGCCCTGAGCCGGGGTCCCGCTCGGAGCCCGCGCGCCCGCTCTTCTGGCCGCCTCTGGGGGCGCCCCCCGGCCGCGGGCACCAGGGCGGGCGCCCCGGGGGACGGCGGGAGCCGGGCGGAGCGTCCCGGTGTGGTCCCTCGCCCGCCCCTCCGGGGGCCGCGGCCGGGAACGGGTGGGCTCGCGCCGGCGGGCGGACCCCGAGCTGATGCCGCGCCGCTTCTCCGCACCCCGCGTGTCCGCTCCCCGTCCCCGCCCGTGGGGTCCGACCCCGGGGTGCGGGCGGCGTCCCCTCCTCCCGGGACGGTTCCTCTCCTCGGCCTGGCTCGCGAGCGGCCCCCGCGCCCCGAGGCGAGGCCGCGCCAGCACGGACGTGGCCGTGGAGAGCGGCCCGAGCGGCCCGAGCCTGCGGGGGGAGGCGGCTGCGGGGACACGGACCCGGGGGGGAGGCCGCGCGCGTGGCCGGTCCGGCCCTCGGCGCGCCCGGGCGGTGGGTGGGTGACCGCGGCTCCCCGCGAGGAGCCTCCTGCCCCTGCGGCGGGTGCAGGCTGTGACCCTGACCTCGACCCCCGGAGCACGCGCCGCTCTGCTCGGTGTCCTTGGACTGGGCTGCGGCTCGTTGTTTCTCCAGCGGGGGAAACTGTTCCACAGCCACAGCGACAGGCTAGGGCCGCGCAGGTCCCTCCGCACACGCGGGAACACGCGGCATTGCCACAGGCGTCCTTCTCAGGGCTCTGGAGGTTAACCAAAGCGCTATGATGTTTTTTTTTTTCCTCAAAGATGTATTTTTATTTATGCATACAAAAGTGGGGTGCAGGCCAGAGGTGGGGTGAGAGGACTCACCAGAGAGCGAGCGGGGAGCAAAGCAGGCGGAGCCACTGAGATCCACTGCTGAGGGGAGCAGCGGGGAGTCTGGAAAGGTCCCCTGCGCCCTGTGGGTGGCTCCCTGCGGGGATCTGCAGGCTGCTGCTAGCTTCGTAGTGCTGAGGCTTAACCCCTGCACCCCCAGGGAGGACCCTGTAAAATGCTTTTCTTCCTCTGGAGAAGGCGAGGTCTGCCTCTTCCCGCGGGCTGCAGACAGGGACGGGTCCTGCGTGAGCACTTTCCCTTCAGGTCTTCCCGGCTCCCTTGGACTTGAGGGTCCCTTTGTCCATTTCACAGTCTCCCTTTTGGCCTCAGGTCTTTCCTTGAAAGTGTCCTTGGTCAGAGGTCACCTTGAACGGTGCTCCTGGGTGCCAGGCGCAGCCCTCCCGGCTGTGCTAGTTCAGGTGGAAGGGAACGCGCGCAGGTTGGACTGTTGAGGCCACGTTTTCGGAGCGAGGGAGAGGCAGAGGCAGACTGCTCGGCGTCTCCCATCCGAAACGCGTGTCTTGCTGAGGTCAAGGCATTGCAGATCATCTTGAAACAAGCCGCCATCGCTTTGGCGGCATTCGTTCCTGCAGGGATGTGTCAGGACAGAGGCAAAGCTTAAAGATAATTATGTCAAACAATTCAAAGCAGCCCAATGCCCAGTTGTAAACTGGTCCTCGCCCAGCAGCCCACCTGCAGGGAACTGCAGAGGCCCTGGGCTGTTAGCTGAAGTTTGGGGTGACCAACGTGTTTGTTCTCTGAAGCGCGCGTTTCTCCCTGGCCAGGGGTGGTATTTGCTGTTGCACAAGCACCCACGTGCCGGGCGTGTCGGTAATGGAGGGTTATACGATGACCCCGATGCTGTAGCTGGAGAAGCGGGTGGTTTGGACCAGGCTGCTATAGCTCTGGCTGCGGAGTTGACTCGCTCTCCTGATGTTAGGAGACGTTTCTGATCTTGTCTTCAGAGGCGCTGACTCTTCCCCACGGGAGAAAGCCCTCCCTGCAGAGATACCTGGCTTCATGCACGGTGCCTGGAAATCCGCATTTTAAAAAAAGATTTGTGCAAACAAGAGCTGGGGTACCAGCCAGAGATGCGGGGGGAGGGGGGTGAAAGGATTCACCAGAGACAGAGCAGGGAGCAGAACTGGCAGACGGATCGAAAAGCACTGCTGAGGGGAGCAGCGGGGAGGCAGGAGGGGTCTGCCGCGCCCTGTGGGGAGCTCCCTGGCCGGGGGGTCACACTCGTGCTGCAGAGGCTGTGGAAAGTTCACAGTGCTGTGCTTAACCCCTTGCGCCACCAGGGAGGCTCCCAAACAATTACTTGCTTGATGGGTTCTTGCAATTGCTTTTGACTGAATCCAAAGCTCTTTGGCCTCGTTCACATGAGACAGGTAGGGCAGTCACGGGTAGTGACTTCATGACTCCATTTTTGAAATGGCTTCACAGGTGTCACCTTCGTCTTTTTTGTTCATTTCACATCAGACAAGATCAGGCCACATTTTCATCAATTAATTGCTCTGATCAACACATAAAGGTTGACTTTAAAAAAAAACAAACTGTAGAACAAGTCCTCGTTCAGACTCTGTGGCAGTAATCATGGAGTTGAGCGTTGGTGACAGAGTCCAGATGGCCCATAAAGTCTAAAATATTTACCCTCGGGTGGGTCTGAGTGTGTTGGGCCTCAGTATTAACTAACCCTCGGGTGGGCCTGGCAGGTGATAGTGCAGGAAAGACGCTGACAAAACGTGCCGTCGGCCCCTGAGTCCAGGTGTGCGTCGCGCTCTTCACGGCCAGTCCGGTTTCATCCGTTTGCCCATGAACTCCCCGCTTCATTCTTTGACACCGTTCCTGGAGATACATTATGAATTCCGTCTGCAGATATTTGCATGTATTTTGAGGCACAGAATAGGAATGATAATACTCCTTCTCATGTGCGGCAGCCACGTTGCTAATTTCCTTGGGGTTCCGTCGCGCCGCGGATGGGTTGGTCAGGTTCCCCTGACTTGTGTTAGGACTTAGTCTCCAGGACTTAGGAATTTTATTTTTTTCACCTAAAGCAACGAGAGTAGAGATTTCACAATTCTCCAGACTCTTCCCCCCTACTCCACCCCAACGCCTTTTCTCATTGACCAACTCAACAGGGAGGCAGTGTCTGGGTCAGAACCGCTGCGGCCACTAGTTTCAGGCTCCATAAATTCTCTAGGTCGAGTCAGGTGTCTGCTGACTAACACACTCACATTTAAGGGTGTGAAATGACTTGGTTGGGGACGCTTTGCTGCTGTGACTTCACTTTTCCTGAACTCCCCCTCCCGCCCCGCGGCAGGGCCTTCTGAATGGGCTCATTTATTTTTTCTTTTTAGTGACTAGATCTGCAAAGTAAATTTTTTTAAAGGGTCAAAGAGAAAGCTCAGATTTGTACACAGATTGAGAGGAATGCAGCTCTCCAGTCTGCACTCAGGCCTTCCAGAATCCTGGCTTTTTGTCCCCTCAGACCAGCAAACTAAGCAGGTCCGCTCCCTGGAAGACAGGCACGGTGTTCAGTCCCCGCCTGGCGCCCAGTCACGCTCTCCTCCAGGCAGCCTCCCGGAGTCAGTCCCGCAAAGGCAGCTCGCTCGCGGGAGAATCCCACCCCGCACCCCGCACCCCCACCCCGCCGCAGAGCCGAGAGGCCGGAAAGGTGCGTGTCCTGTTTCAGGGCTCCGCCGGCGGGAGCGGCGAGGAAGGCGGATTGACTGCAAGGCTGTATTTTTCAGTCTGTCCTGTCATTCACGCAAGGGAAAACTGATATTGCAGTAAGGTTGAAATATTATGGAGAGAAGGGATTTTTTTAAAAAAGATTTTATTTATGCACACAAGAGCTGGGGTACAGGCCAGAGGTGTGGGGAGGGGGGAGTGGGGAGAGCGGGGAGCAGAGCAGGCAGACTGACTGAAACCCACTGCGGAGGGGAGCAGGGGGAGACAGGAGGGGTCTGCGGCGCCCTGTGGGGAGCTCCCTGGCCGGCCGGGGACGGAACTCGTGCTGCAGAGGCCGCGGATGGCCCCACAGTGCGGTGCTCAACCCCTTGCGCCACCAGGGAGGCCCAGATGAGGATTGTGAAATGACACACATTTTTACAAATACGCACGCACACAATTTAAAGACCGTCTTCTTTTCCCCCGTCACAGCCTCCAACTCTCCAGCAACGGTCTTGGGAGCCTGCGACTCCCTGGACTGTGTGGGGCCCCTCCGGGGCGCACGGGAGAGAGGACCATAAAGTGAACCTCCCCTCCCGGTGCGCGGCCGGGGCGTCTGGCCAGGTCCCGAGGAAGCGGGGGGGGGGGGGGGTGGGGGGGTGGGGGGGGGTGGGGGGGTGGGGGGGGGATGCCCGTCCCCGCGCGTCTCGGCGGGCCGGGGGAGAGTCTCCCAGTTAGGGACGCGCCTTCGCCGCCGCTGCCCCGTCAGCTCCGGCTCGGAGCCGTCTCCGCCAGGTCCTCCCGGGCCGCGGCCCTCGCGCCTCGGTCTGGCCGCCCGGCTCCGGGGAAGGCGCCCGTCGGCGGCTGCGGACAAGAGGCGCCCCCGCTCCGCGGCCTCCCGGGGCAGGAGCGGGCGTGAGGGCGCGAGAGCCGGGCGCGGAGTCACTCCCGGGCGGGCTCCGAGGGCCGGGGACGGCGGAGAGGCCGGTGCCGGCCGGCGGCGCCCGGGACCTGGAGCTCGTGAGCGGGGCCCGGGGCCTCCCGGTCCGCAGGGGAGGGGGCGCCGCCCTCAGGTCCCCGCGCCGGGGCGGCCCCAGGTTTCCGCCCGCGGCGGGGAGGGGACCGTGGCCCGGGGCGCGAGCGGTGGTGAGGGGCGGGGGCTCTGCGGCGAGGAGGCGCGTCTTCTCCGCGCGCCGCTCCTGGCGAGCCCGGGAAGCCGCGGCCGGGCGTGTCTCTCCCGCGCGGGCGGACCCGGGTTATTTTCAGCTTCTGGCCGCGGGAGCCACGCGGGACGGCCGGTTCCCATGTGCCTCCCCGCCGGGGCCACCCGGGAGACGCGCGCCTGGCGAGCCGGCGGGGCCGAGCGGGCGGCCCCAGGAGACTCGGCTCCCCCGCGGGACCGGGACGCGCCTCTGCGAGCTCCTGGCGCCGGTCGTGCGGCTCCGGGCGGCCGGGGCACCGCGTCCCTGTCCCTGGCGGGCCTTGGGGTCGGCTCCCGCCCTCCCGCGCCCTCGGGGCTGCCCGCGCGCCCGGCGCCCCCCCCAGGAGTGTCGCAGCGACGCCAAAGCAGGGCACGCGCGGCGGAGAGGCCTTGCACACGCGTGTGCGTTTATTTTAAACGTCTTGAGCAGATACATTTCTTCAGCTTTTCCAGGGAGCATCGCGCCTAAGTTGCAAAACAGAAAACAGAGCCCCGCGCGCGACCGTGCCCCGCGGGTCCCCAAGTCCGGTCACCGTGTCAGTCACGGCGCCCCGCGGGCCCAGGCGCGGCCCCTCTGACAGGGGAGCCCTGCCCGGCTCCGTGGGCTCCCGGGAGAAGCAAAGCAGAGCGGGAGTAAGAGTGACCTCGGCGCTCCCCACACACACGCGCACACGCGCACACACACGCGCGCACACACGGCGCCCTGGGGCGGACAGCAGGGTCCCCGCAGCCTCGCCCGGTCACTGCGGGCAGAAAACCTCCCCTGAGATGCGGCGGCAAAGTTAAAGCTATTTACACAGACACCCGGCGGGCGGGCGGGCGGGCGGGCGGGCGGGCGGGGAGGGCGGCGCGGCGGCCGCGCGCGTGTCCTGTGGCCGGAGCGTCCCCGCCTGCTCCGCCCGGGTCCGCGAGGCGCAGGCTCCCGCCGCTTCCTCCGCGTCTCAGAAGCTCTCACCCCGGAGAGACGCTCCGGCCCGCACGTCGCCCGAAGCAGGCCCGCTGGAGCCCGGGAGGGGCGGTCCTCGGGCGCGCGGGGACCGCGCCGGGCCTCGCGGGCGAAGTCCGCTGGCAAAGGAAGAGGGTGACCGCGGGGCGAAGAGGCCAGGACTTGAGGAGCGCGGGGTGGGCCTGGGCGTGCCGTGCGCTGCCGCGTGGCCAAGACCTGAGCCCAGCCCGTCCGGGTCTCCGCCTGCCCCGGGCCTGCCTGCAGCGGACGCTGAGCCGGGCCGGGCGGGCGCGGGAGCTGCTCCACGCTGGGGCCCCCCGCGCCGAGTACTGCAGAAAACCCCTCTTTTTTGGCTTTGCCCTATTAGTGAATACCTGGTCTGGGGTGTTCCCCCTCCCCCCCCAGAACGCTAGGCGGGCACCTCCGTCTGCGCCGGGTGGGAGGGGCGGCCCGAGGGGCTGCGCCCGCTGGGCGGCCCCCGCAGGGGGGCGTGGTGCCCGGTGTTCCCACGACGACGACGGGCCTCTCCCGAGAGAGCGGCCGCGCCCCGGGGTAGCGCGCGGGCCGGCGGGGGCGCAGAGCCACACTCTGGTCCCGAGAGGCCTGAGCGCCCCGAAGGCGCGGCCACTGCCCCTCACAAAAGGGCGGGTTCCGCCTGCTCCCGGATCGTGCCAGGACGGAGGAGCGCGGGGGCTCCGGGGTTTCCCTGAGGCTGCCGCGCCCGGCTCCAGCCCTGCGGCCCCGCCGTGCGCCCAGAGAAGGGCCGGTGTCCGGGTGTCGGGGGGCGGCTCTCCAGGGGCTCCCCCGCCCCGCTGCGGGGTGCGTCGGTCCTGAGGGGCGGCCACGCCCGGCGCCTCGGGCCGTGCCCTTGTTCTTCCCGGCGGGGAGGGCGGTTCCGTCCGCGCAGCGGGCTCGGGAGGGGCCGCCTGGGGCGGGCGCTGGCTCCAGAAATGAGGTCCGGTCCTCGCGGGGCCTGCGGTGCGCCGCGGGGGGAGCCGGGGGGGCTCGGAAGGGAGACCCCGCGGGCCCCCGCCCGGACACGAGCGCCTCACGACGGCGCGTTCCCGGGGGCCAGGGGGATGACGTAGACGGAGATGTCGTCGCCCGAGCCCAGCCGGTCGTGCGCGATGCGCCAGCCGCGGTCCTTGAGCACGCCCCGCGCGCGCATCACCAGGTCCTGCGCCGCCAGCGTGTACCTGCGCGGGGGGGCGTCAGGCGCGCGGGGGCCCCCCCGCCCCCCAGCCCGGGCCCCCCGCCCCCCAGCCCGGGCCCCCCGCCCCCCAGCCCGGGCCCCCCGCCCCCAGCCCGGGCCCCCCGCCCGCCCCCGGGACGAGCCTGAAGCGCTGCGGGCAAATCTGCTCTGAAAAAGGGAACTGGGGCGCGGGGGGTGGGGGGGTGGGGGGGGTTGAGCCCCGCCCTGCGGAGCTGCCCGCCGCCTCCCCAGCCCGAGCTCGTCCCGGCCGGGAGCCGCCCACGGGGCGCGGCGGACTCGCCTGGTGCCGCTGCCCTCAGCGGTGGGGTCAGGGGATCCCCTGTCCTGCTCCCCGCTCTCCCTGGGGTCCTCTCACCCCCCGCATCCCTGCACCCCAGCTCTTGTGTGCACGAATAAATCTTTAACAATAAAAGGTGACCTGGCGTAACGCTGACGCTGCACGATCACAGGGCGAGGAGGATGTGAGGGTTTCGGGAAACACACGCCTCGGCCGCGTGGGGGGGTGCCCCCCCCCAGCAGGCCGGGAGGGCCGCGTCCCCCCGGAGCACCCGCCGGCTTCCCCCGGGGCGCAAGGGGGGAGCAGACGTCAGCGCCCCCACGCCCACGCTCCCCTGTGCCCCAGCGCGTCTCCCGCATCCCCGGCGGCGCTGCCCCCCCAGGGTGTTGGGGCGCAGGTCCCGAGGGCTGCGCGGCCCGTGGAGCCTCATCTCTCGGGCCGCGGAGAGGAGCCCCCCACCCCCCTGCGCCTCCAGCCTCCACCACGCTCCACGCGGCCCCCCACCCCACGACGGCCCGGGGCGCAGCCGAGCGCCGCGCAGCGCCGGGCTGTGCGCCCCGACTCCGGGTCGGGCCTCCGGGGGCTCATGCGGGCCCCGGCGTGAAGGCGAAGCCAGAGGCGGCGGGCGGTGGGGCGGGGGCGCCCGGGCCGGCCGCGCGGGGAGCTGTCCGCGCCTCGGGGTGAGCGGCGGCGGGGGGGGGGGGGGGGGGGGGTGCGGGGCGCAGCGCCCGCGGGGCGGCCCCTGGGCGGGGCGGGGCGGCGCTCCGGGGACTCTGGCTTCTCCGCAGGCGCCTCCCCGGTGTCCCCCACGGGAGCTGCCCGGCCGGGCCCTGCGGCCTGGGTGCGGGGGCGCACGCGGGGCGCACACAGCTTGGGGGTGCAGGGAGCAAGTTAGGGCGGCGCTAGGCGCAGCGGAGGGGGGCGGAGGGCTGGGCCCCGCAGGGCGGGGGTCGGGGGTGCCGGCGCTGCGGGGAGCTGGGTGTGGCGCGGCCGTGTGAGCTCGCCCCTCGCGGGGGCTCCCTGGGCACAGTCTGGCTCCGGGGGCGCAGCTCCCTCCCCGGCCCGAGCTCCGGCTGGCTGGCCGTGGGTGGGGGTACGGGCGAGTCTCCAGCTGCGGAGGGTGGGGATGGGGGGGGGGAAGAGGGCGTGGGGGGAGGTGGGGCGGGGCCGGGGGTTGGGTGGGGGGCTGGGGGGCCAGGACCGGCCGTACCCGAGGGCAGGAGGCTGCGGCCAGGACAGGCGGGTCCCTGCGCAGGGAGAGTCGGGGCCGGAGACGGGCCCCGCGGGGCCTCTGCCCGCTCGGGTTCCGCGGTGACCCCAAGCGGCCGCCGCTCAGGGACCCCCACGTCCCCGCCGCGGGGAGCCCCGCCTGGGGGCCCCGGACCCCAGAAACGACACCACCGCCACTGCCCACGGATGCGGGGGTGCCTTCGCCCCCCCCTCCTCCCCGCCAGCCGAGCCGGGCAGCGCGCAGCCCCCCAGGACTCGGCTCTCCCCAGAAGACGCGGCCAGGCGGACTCAGGCGGCCACGGCTAGTGTCGGGGGATGCGGGGGCGGCGCAGCCGGGTCCCCAAACACTTGCGCATGAAGGGGGCCCCCGCGGGACAGCGATGCCGGGTGGAGCCGCGCCCCGGGGCACCCCTGAGGGGCCGTGAGGCCGAGGAAGGAGCCCCGGGGCTGACCCAGCGGCCTCTAGGCTCCCAGCGCTGGGTGCCGCGCCGGGGCGTGCGGGAACAGACAGAAGGGGGAACCCCACACCCTACACCCCACACCCCCACAGGCAGCGCTGGCCTCCAGCCCTCCTGTCCCCCGTGGCGGCCTCGCCCTCAGGGTGGGTGTCCGGCCTCCCCCAGCGCCACGGCGGGCTGGGTCTGGGGCCCTGAGAGGCGGCCTGGCTGCGCCCGGGGAGCGACCTGCTCTCCCTGCAGAACAGGAGGCGGCTCCCCAGGGTCCCCACGCGGCCTCCATCCAGGCAGCCCCACACCACAGTCACCTCCCCTCTCACCTCAGGGCCCTCCGGCCTCCCCGAGCAGCCCTGCGCCTGCCGCAGGGTCTCGGCCGCCCGGACACTCTCCCGGCGCTGACCGCGGGTGACAGAACCCGCGGCCCGGTTTGTGGGGCTGCCGGGACAAGAGCAGATCAGCTCGCGGGCGGGAGGGCGCTGCCGGGACAAGAGCAGATCAGCTCGCGGGCGGGAGGGCGCCGCCAGGCAGCCCCGCCGGGACTTGGGGACCGAGTCCCGTGCCTGGGGGCCCCGTGGAGACCGCGGAGCCTCCTGCCAAGTGACACGCAAATACGCGGAACTGCCACACGCGAGGCCGCGGCCGCCGGCTCCCCAAACACGCGTCTCAGACGGTGTCTCTGCCCTCCCGGCAGGACGAGCCGGGCCGGGCCGCCGGGTGGGACAGGAGGGTCCCGTCGCGGAGCGGGTGACGCGCGCCGCTTCGGCCCCGCATCCGGCGACCGGGTGTCCTGGAGCCGAGGACCCCGCCGCTCGCCTCCTGCGCCCGTCTCGGCAGGACGCCCGCCCGCTGTGCTGGCTCGTGGGGCCCCGCGGCCCGGCTCAGGCTCCGCCTCCGGATCCACGCGGGACACCCGGGGACGGGGCCTCTCCCGGAGGACTGTCCTGCCGCTTCCTCTGCCTCCGCAAAGCCCGCAGCCCACGAAGGCGGGGCCGGCTGCGCTTTCCAGAGTCCCTCCCAGCGGACAGCCCTGGGCGCGGAAAGCCCCGCTGCCAGGCCCTGCGCACTCCCTGCGGCTCGGAACGGGCCATCCCGCAAAGAAGGAAACTTCCCCCCCTAAGTTCTGCTTGTCTGAGATTCCACACACCGACCAGAATCTTCCTCCTCTGGATCCGGTGCTCCACCTTCACCAAGAACGCAGCCCCGCCGCGGGACGCCCTCACCCGCCTCACCGGCCTCGTGCGCGGGCTTTGGTCCAAGGCTTTGGCCTGACCTCTCCCCGGGAAGACAAACTTTCTCTTTCCCATGCAGAGCCCGGGAGGCCCTGGAGCTCCGAGGCAGCAGCTCTCCGGGACCCAGGGAGGACACCCCCAGGTCGCTCCCTGGAGGGCAGGCCTGTTGCCATGGAGACAGACTGGCTAAGCCAGGCCCCACGGGTCCCTCCCTCGGGCAGGGCCGCCAGCCGGCTCTGCAAGACGTGGCCCGAGGCATCACAGTGAAGACTGGCGAGGAGACGTAAACACAGAGCAGGGCTAAAAGCTCAACAGGAGGCAAATACATCCACATTCAAGTGACAGAATAACCCCATCAGTGCCTGTGCGTGTCCGCAACATCCGAACAAGCCTAGGCAGAGCGAGAGGTCTTGCTTCACGTTTTTCCAGAAGGAATCCTCTTGGTGTAAAATACACAAAACACGCAAGATGGCAACAAACACAGCGATAGCCACGGGCACGCGCAGGGCCAGGCGCCATGGCTGTCCCCAGAGAGAAGCCACAATCACGAGGCAGCTGAGCGCTCAGAGCAGCACCCGGGCGCTCGGCCGCCAGTGCGCGGAGCCAGCCTGGCTCGGGACGGCACCCTCCCCGGGGAGCGGAGGCTGGAGGAGCCCCGGAGCGGACACCGCGGGGCGATGCCACCCCCGAAGCCCGTCCTGGAAACTGGGCAGCGGCTGTGAGCCGCACCTGTGACTGGGGATGTTTCCGACGGAGGGTGGGTTTATGCTCCACCGAGGACCGGATGTGGGGCTCCGTGCTAGCAGGACCCCGTGTTACAGACGAGGAATCTCTGGCACTGGGAGGTCAGCAACTTCCCAAGGTCACAAGCCAGAGGCCACAGCACTGGGATTAGAACTCAGTTCTGACCAGATTCCCCGTCAGACTACGCGGCCTCCGGGCTTTACAGCCCACGGTGCACAGCAGGTGGCAGCGTGAGGAGGACGGGACAGGCGCCTCGACCAGGCGTCTGTCACCAGCTGAAGGGCCCAGGGTGCGGCCAGTCCTGTGGGAAGCTCTCCGGGGGCCTTGGCCTTCTCCCCAGGTTCATTCCCTTGCTCTTGGTTGTAACTAATAGCTCTATCCCTAAATAGTGTATTATTAGCTTTTTACCTTAAATAAACAGAACCGTGTATTCCTCTGTGACTCGCTTGTTCAGTTTATCGCTGTTTTGAGAGCTGCCCCGCTAGCGAGCCCAGCTTCGGTCCATTCCCTTTCTCTGGTCTTTGCTTACTCGTGCTAGGATCGCAGGGCTCCCAGATTTTTATTTATTTTTTAAAAAGATTTACTTATTTATGCACACAAGAGCTGGGGTGCAGGCCAGAGGTGTCGGGGGGTGAGAGGACTCACCAGAGACACAGTGGGCAGCAGAACAGGCAGATGGTCCAAAAACACTGCTGAGGGGAGCAGAGGCCGCGGACAGCTTCACGGTGCGGCGCTTAACCCCTTGCGCCACCAGGGAGGCCCTCCCAGTTTTTTAATAAAAGCAATTCTGTGGGTCTCTTTTACACACCTCAGATCTGACTAGCGTCAGAATCACCTGGAAGATTTGTCTAAACAAGCTCCTGGGTCCTCCCCCTGGGGCTGTCGTGGCCGATCCAGGGTGGAGCCTGAGAATTCTCTGGGCCGTGGTCGGGACTCACAGGTCAGCTCTCCAGCTCACAGTGTTCCCTGCACCACTGCTGACGGGAGCGGTCCCCTCAATTCTAATCCCCAGTTTGAAAATTCTCACCTCCCAAACGTCCAGTTCCTTATTTTAAAAAACTGCAGTCATTACAATGGCCTCTCGTCTTTGTTCGTGTTTCCAGCGCTTTTAAAACATCTCTGCAATGTGCTGTCGTACCTATGTATGTCTTGCTGACAGGGAGATCCAAGAACAAAGTATTTAAACACCCAGCTCTGCTGGCTGTCTGTCTGTCTGTCTGTCCGCTGCGTGTGCTCATGGTGACTCGCTGTCCTGTGTCTAAGTGAGAGCTGCTTTCCGCAGAGGGGAGTTCTGTTTGTCCTGAGTCACCGAGGTCTGGCAGGATGCTCTAAGAGACACTCAATTTAATCTTTTTCTCTCTCTGCAATGTGTCTCGAAAGTAACCATTTCCCAATAAATGAAAGCGTGAGGGGAGCATGTGCTGTCGCTCTCAGGAGGCTCACAAACCGGCTGAGGATATGGAGCAGCGCCACGACAGACGCAGCTGAGCTAGTTCACCCAGCAAACCCTTCACCCCCGAGCCGGGAGTCAACTTAAGGGCGTCTGACGGCGCAAGCACCTGGGTCAGAACCGTGGTCCCCTCCGCACCTCGGGCGCTGACCCGCCCCTACCAGCTCGACGGAGCCCGGGATGTGGACAGCGCGTGACCGCTAACGGGGTCACCACATCCCAAGGCGTGCCGGCGAGCAGCCCCGGCCTCGACGCGCACCAACCTGTGAGGGTCGTCGGGGTCGCAGTTGGGCAGGAACTGGGCGATCGCTTCCGCCACCTCCTCGTTGGACAGGACGTCCCAGAGCCCGTCGGTGGCCAGGATCAGCACGTCGTCCGCTCCGTGCTCGTATTTGGCGAGGTCATAAATTCTCACCTGGAAAGAACACACGACCCCGTGCTTAGGAAGGTGGGGGCACATGACCCCCCAACAAGTCTCCTCTGGTCCCCGCTCTTCCCCTGCCTGGCCGCGAGGCCCTCGGAGCCCAGTGGGGTGCTCAGGGGCGCAGTGAACCCCGGGGCCGGCGGGGCCGCCTGTGCAGCAAGGCAGGTGCAGACGGGGCAGCTGGAGGCCCGGCGCACACCCTGGCTGCGCTCAGGAGGCGGCCCTGGGAGCCGACGAGGAGGAATTACATGAAAACTTGAAGCCTGAGATGGAGCTGGGAGGGCGAGTGGCAGTGGACACCGAGCTAGAGAGGGGAGAAGCCGGAGGCGCCCTCTGCACATCCAGACCTTCCGCACGGACGCTCGGTGAGGGCCCGCGCCGTGCCGGGCGCCGGCAGCCGGACAGCCCCAGATCCCTGCCGAGGAACAGCCCGTGGGCCGGGAGCCGCAGCTGCCGACCTGCCGGGTGACGCACCTTCCCTGTGCACGCGCTCGGCTGCCTCTGGCTTCCCCGCTCTGAGGAGCGAGGGCTGGATCCACCCTCCTGAGGTCGGCCTGGTGCTGTCCGGGGCCCGGGAGCCGCAGTCCAGCCCAGATCCCACAGGACACGCTGAGCCACGCCCGAGGCCTCTCCCCTCTCCAGCACCTGGAGCCACGCGGACACCTCGACACCCCCAGACACCGAAGACAGCAGAGCACCTGCCGGGGAATGAGCGTCCGAGCTCCTTGGCCTCCAGCCCCTGCCGCCAGCCCCCGCGGCCTCAGCCTGCAGCGCCCAAGGCGGTGGGCGTGCGTGTGGCGTGAGCACACCTGGGCCCGGGGGCGGGCGGCGGGAGGCACGGCCTCTCCTGGGCACTCCTCACGCCTGTGAGACGCCACCGAGGCTCCCAAATCCTCTTGGAGGCTGTGACCTGGCCGGCCCGGAGCGTCACGCGGCCCACGAGGGGGAGTGAAAACCCAGCCTTGCTGGGCTGACTCTGCGCTCATCCCGCCCCGAGAGCCGGCGGCGGGCGGGGAGTTCCGCGGCTCCTCACTGCCCGGCACTGCACCCCCCCTCCGCTGCACCCCCCCTCCCCGTCCTGACCTGAGGGCTCCGCGGCCCAGGCCCTCAGCCCAGCCCTGCAGCTCACGGGACTCCCCTCCCTTCTGGAAGCCCGAGTGAGGCTGTAGGCGGGAGGGGTGGGGGGAGCTGCCACCCCGCCCGACCCCTTCCCGTCCCCCCATTTCTAAGCGCCCGCGGCCACTCAGACCCGCCCCAGTGGACGCCACACTCACGTCTCTGCGAGGCCTGCCCAGGCCGGGACGCTCGGCCTCCTGCCGGCCTGTGCACACGGCCTCCACCCCGGCAGGCGCAGCAGGCGCCCGTCCGCCCCCGGGGCTTCGGGGACATGCGCTCAGGGACAAGCAGCCGCAGTGTGCACGCTGCCGGCTGCCCCCAGAGGCCGACGCGGCCAGCAGCCGCCTCGGCAGGCCCTCGGGTCACCCTGGAGGGGTCTGCACGCCAGGACAGGACGCGCTGGCACGCGGGGAAGGGCGTGGCTGTGCCCTCCGGGGTCAGAGGGGGCAGCGGGGCCTTAGTTCACCACAGACCGAAGGCCCCGGGGGCCGGGATCCGCCCTCAGCCCCGGGCGCCTGCCATTCGGTTTACTCTGCAGAAGCAACGGGTCCTGCCCGACTTGCTTCCTGGGCCCGGCGGGCCCCTCTGGACAGGCCTTCCCGGGCGTGAGCGCGCGGGGCCAGCCGGGTCCGCTGGGTCGGCTGAGGTGCAGAGTCTCAGTCCCGGCGGCGTCTGCGCCCTAACCGCGCCCTCGCGAGGCTCAGCCCTCGGCCATGCACGGCTCCCCGGCCAGGGATCCCCCGCAGGCCGTGAGGAGGACGGCAGGGTCACTCGCGGGCTGCCGCTGGCAGGGCCGCGGTGCATGTTGGTGGTACTTGGGCCCCAAAGGGCAGAGAACAGCAGAGGCGGCGAGCACGTGGCGCTCGGGTCAGGCGGGAGACGCGGCGGCCAACGGGAGACTCGTCCGCCGTCCAGGCCCCTGTCAGGGGCATCTAGGTGCGACCCGCATCCCGCGTGACTGCGGGGCCCCCTGGAGCCGGCGGCCAGACTCCCAGGGCGGCCGCTGCCCCCTCGCCGCGGAGGTTTGGGTCGTTCAGCGGGAGCCGCCGGCCCAGAGCGGCCCGGGGGCCGCACAGAAGCAGGCCCGGCGCTCCTGTCCCGCCGCCGGTGACCCTGCCCGACCCCGCCGCCCGCGTCTCGCGCACCCGTGGACGCGGCCGTCCACTCCCCAAGTGGCCGTCATTAGCTGATAAGGAGCCGGTGGCGGCCCCATCCCCGGAACCTCTCAGGGTCTCTCCTGCCAGCCTCGTCCCGCCCTCCCGCCACCCTCCGAGGGACTCGGCCAACCCCGCGCTCACAACTGGACTCGCGCGCTGACCCGAGGCGCAGGGCGGTGCCGAGGACACGCTTCCAGAAAGGCCGGGCTGGGCGCGGCCGCGAGCGCCTCCCACGGGCCAGGGGCTTCGGGGAGTCCAGGCCTCCGCCCTGGAGCTGCCCCGGGTCAGACCACAGGCCCCTCCCGGAAGCCTCCTGCTCCCCGCCGGGCCCAGCCTCAGGCCCAGGAAGCCTCCGCGGCGCCCAGGACCGAGGCCTCCGGCGAGCCTCCGTGGATGGGAGACGAGACGTGTGCCAGACACGCCTGTCTGCAAGGAGGGGGCGCGCTCAGGGCTCCCCGCGGCTCCACCCCACACCCCGCCTGCCGGGAGCGGGGACGCCAGGCAGGAGCAGCCACGCGTTACGCGCCTGTGTGGGGGGAGCCGCGGACCACGCCTGGCTTGGCGGCTCCACACGGTCGCGGCCATGGAGCTGGGCGTCCCCTGGGCGGCGTGAGGGGCGCGGCGTGACTGGCCACAGCCTCAGTGTCTCCCTTGAGGTGACCGTTAGGACGAGGGGCCTGGGGCTGCGCGGGGCCTCCCGCCCGACAGGTCCTCCCAGGGCGGTCACACCCGAGGCCCCACGCGGGGCGCCTGCCGCGCGGCACCGGACGCCTGCTGTCCCGGAGGCGGTGGCCGTCCACGCCCCCACCCGGAGCCGGCTGCCGGGCCGCGCGCAGCAGTGCACGCGCAGACACGCCACGGGAGGTTCTTTCGGCGTCTGCAGACGAGATAAACTGACCCTGGCGAGTGAAACCGCCGACAGCCTTCGAGAAAGGCTTTAGAGCAAGTGCGGTATCAGGGCCCAGGCCGAGAGCGCACCCCGCGCCTGCCGCTCGCCGCCCTCCCGCCAGCGGCTCCCTCCGGAGCTCCCACGGCTTGTTCACCAGAGTCGCGGGGGCACTGGCCGCACGGGCTTCGTCCACCCGCGAGGGCCCCGAGAGTCTGCCGTCACTCAGCTGCCTTGCTGTGGAGAAGAAGAAATCCCGTTCGGCGCCAGGCCCGGGGTGCAGTGTAGACGCTCTGAGTCGTGTCCGTCTGCTCAGGAAGCAGGTGCAGCGAGGCCTGGCGGGACCACGTCCCCCCGGAGCCTGCGGTCACGGGGGGGCTCCGTCTGCGCCCCACAGCAGGGCTAGCATGTCCCCGTGAGTCTCCAGAACGCCCTGGTCGCCTGACTCGCGGGTAAGGACATGGCGGCTTCGCTCCTTTGTCTTCGGAAGCCGCCCGCTCCGGCCACCGGGAGAGGAAACAAGCGCCGTGCGCGTCTACCTTGTGGGGCTTTTCACAGCGACATGTTTTCAGGGGTCCCGGGCAGCCGGGTGCGGGGGCTGGAGTTCAGGAACTGAGTCTGGGGTCTTCATTTTTTGCCTCCGGGGAGTCTGGTTCCAATGCCAGGAGAAACGGTCTCCAGAGAAAGCAAACCGCGGGGGAGCCGCGCAGTCTGAGGTCAGAGGCCAGACAGGACTGCGGAGGCCACAGCAGAGGCGGCGGGAAGACCTGCGGCCGGTGGCGCAGCTGGCAGGGGCTCGATTTCCACCCTGGCCCCAGACAGAAGACGACCTCGTTCCTGGAAGAGCCCAGGGGCTGCAGGCAACAGCACGGCCTTGGGGCGGGGCCTGGCGAGGCCCGTTCAGCGGAGCCCGGGCTGGAGGACGGGCCTGCTGGGCGCAGAGGGGCCAGGCTGAGCCCCGCGAGGCGGCAGAGAGGCGCAGCTGGACGGGACGGCCCGGACGCGCGCGCGTGTGTCCCCGCAGGAGACGCTGGAGTCCCGAGCGGGTGGGCCGGCTGCGCCCCTGCACGGCGGAGGCAGCGTCTTCGGCTGTTACAGAGCCAAGGCCGAGGCCCGGGGGGCCTCTGCCGGGGCCGCGTTCTTGGCCAGAAACTCGGCCCGAGCCCCGGGAGACGGGGGGCGCCTGGCGAGCTGGCGGCCGCTCCTCGGGCCTGGCAAACGCGGGGTTTTTCCAGCGCCTGGTGTGCAGCGAAACCAAACCTGGGTTTGGCCAGAAACCCTTCCCTAATCTTCCGGCCCCTGTGCACTGTCCGTGTAAATCGGATCCACATGTGTCTGATTTATTTTTATTGAACTCATCAAAGTGAATTAGGAGCAACAGTGGCGCACGGAGCCGATGCTGGTTTCCAAGAAGATCCTGGAGCCCGTTTTCTCAGAACTGAACCATCGCTCTCCCCCAAGCGTCAAAACCGCCAGGCTGAGCTGGGCCTGACGTGCAGAGCCCGTGGGAAGCGACCCCTGCCTGGCGCGCTCAGAGGGGAGCAGGGCACGTGCCCAGCGAGGCTCCGTCCGACGCGCTGGGCCGGCTGGCGGGGAGCAGGGCCAGGACAGGGAGGGCGCCGCTGTGCACGTCCTTAGGTGCTTGAAAAAGCACCCCGACTTCTGGGCGCCCGAAAGTGCCCGCGGCCTCTTGTCAGCGCACAGCTCCAGCGCTGCCACCGTGAAACGCATTTCTTCCTCCGCTGCCGTCCCCCAGGGGGGCAACCCGTCCCCGCTCCTCTCCGCCCCCACCCCCTTCCCGGCCCCGGCTGAGTTCTCTCCACCGGGAAGCGTTTAATGTACAACAGTTTCACTCCCCTGCAGAAGAAGGGCCTCGGGATCCACCCTGGATGGCATTAGGCTGAGCGAGAGGTGGACAATCTCGTTTCGCGCGATTCCGCCTGGCCGAGGTTGCACACGCCGCAGCCAGCACGGCCTCTCCCAGATCTCGGGCCCAGGCCGCCAGAGCCCTCGACGCCGAATTCACGGGCCCTTGGGCGCTCTCCAGAGAGTTACCTGGAGCGGAGTCCGTGTCTTCCACAGGCCTGACTGAGACTCGGGCGCAGACGCCGCGCTGCTGCTGGACAGCCGTACCCCGTGGGGCCTCGTTCCCTTGCCCGGGTCTCACTTCCCAATTTGTCCGACGAGCATAACCACCACCTTACCCACAGCGACTGCGAGGGCCGTCGGGGCCGTGTGTGAGGAAACCGCGCTGTCTGGTCCAGGCGAAGCAGCCACCAAGCGTTGTTACTCTTAGAAAAGCTCCACACTTGACTCAGTTCTGCTGGTTTCCTGGGAAAGTGCCTCCGGGCCCCCCCTGGGGCGCAGGGTTACGTCCCAGCACTATGAAGCTGTCGGCAGCCTCTGCAGCACGAGTTCCATCCCCGGCCAGGGAGCTCCCCACAGGGTGCAGCAGACCTCTCCTGTCTCCCCGCTGCCCCCCTCCACAGTGTGTTTCGTCAGTCTGGCTGTTCTGCTCCCCACTCTGTCTCTGGGGGATCCTCTCACCCCCCCATATTTGGCCTGCACCCCAGTTCTTGTATGCAGAAATAAATAAATCTTTAAAAAAGAAAATCTGCCTCTAAACTACTATTAGTTAAACTTTTCTGTGACGTAGGAGCAAAATCTTTTCCACCTGGTCTGTCATGAAATCACAGCGGGTTTCTCTTTCTAGCCGGCAGACACTGCTGCCTGTTTTACAAGGAATCTGATTTTTTTAACCCAATAAGGCGTTCACATGTTCTCAGTTCACTTCTCCCAACAGCAACGGAGCGAGACCCGCCGTCTGGGTCCCTAAGTCTAACGAGGGGGCAAGTCGACACAGGACAGCAGCCCAGAGCAGGACGTGACCACGCCAGGGACTCCCCGGCAGGGGCCAGGAGGGGGTGGCGTGTGGTGGGGGAGGACCCAGGACGTCTCCATGGCTGAAGCGTTTGAATTAAACCCTAGCAGGGAAGAAGCTGGAAGGTCACAGCTGGGGGGGGAGGGCATCGTGTGGGGTCACCCAGGCACATTCGGGAGGCGGACAGTCCCGGGAGGACAGCAGGTGCCTGTGATACGCAGGGGCGCGGCCCGCTGGAAGGCCAGGCCCAGCAGCACCGGCCTTAGGGGCCCCGCGGAGGCTCCGGCGTGATCCACTGAGGCCGGGGTGCAGGGGGAGGGTCAGCGCGGCTGCTGGGGTGCACCTGCCGGCCAGGGATGTGGGCAGGGGCAGGGCAGGGCCTGGGGCAGAAGCTACACAGCGGACACACGCGTGGCGCCAGCTGGCTGCTGCCTGGAGGTGGGATGGAGGTCAGGGAGGAACAATCTAGAACAAGCCCCTCGGTACCTCCGGCGCCGAGGACAGGAACGGCTTGATGCAGATGTTGGAGTCGTGCACCTTGAGGTCGTGGTCCCCAAGCCCCCTGGTCACGCCGATGGTCGCCATCACCCGGGCCTAGGGCGGAGCAGAGCCGTTAGTCGCACAGAGGCAGCCCCGCCGCAGCTGCCGCCACAGGCCAGGGGAGGAGACGCCCCTGGGCCCGCCCGTGCCTGCCTCTGCCCCGACTGACTGACGGGGGAGCCGGCGCCAGGACCGAGGTCACTGACCGCAGGGGAGGGGTCCCCGCCCACGAGCTTAAGGCGACGGGCGGCCGCCTCTTGTCAGCTGCGTCAGAGGCTGAGGGAGCTGGGTCTGCACGCCCGGTCGGACGCCGACGCCCGCGCTCCTGAGTCAGAGCAATCGACTCCAGCGACATCGTCCGTCTATCCCGTGACACCCCGATCTGTATTCACCTCAACCAGCTCTGACGCTGCCCCCACGACAGGCATAAAACATAAAGTCGGGGGCAGCCCCCGCGCGGCGGCGCTCACCTACCACGCTTAGAGGCTGCAGAGGGAGCCGCGCGGCCCGCAGCCTCCCCTCCTGCACGCGCCTGAGGGCAGGAACAAAATGTCACTTGGCTCCAAGGACACAGACCCCAGGGGCTGAGCCGCCCCCACAGGCTCTCTCTCACCCGCCAGCGCTCTGAGACAACAGTGTCATTACACGAGCGCTCACAGTCAGCCTAACCGATCTCCTGGAGTATCAAAGAGGGAATTTGTTCAAACAGCTACTGAGCACCTACTATGTGCAGGTGCCACGCAGGGGAGGGCGGGGAACGCACAGATGCCGCGGCGACCCAGACGGGCCTGCTCTCGCGGTGGGGGGCAGAGCCTACCTTCTTGCCTTCGCCATATATGAGGGGGAACTTCAAGTCATCGTCCTCAATGGTTTTGTAAGCCCTGCGGGGGAGAAACAACATGTTTTGACAAGGTTTGCTCTCCATGAGTGACCCGCCGCCCGGACGCGGCTGCCGGAGGCATGACTGTCCCGAAACGCCACCCGCCCTCGGCGCTGCCGGTCTCTCTACGGACTCTCTCCTCAGGTGTGTCTGTGCGCACGTATATTTTAGACACCACCAAGGCTTTCTATGCTTGGAGACACGGAAAATAAGCTGGCGTGTTCACAATTAGCAAGACGGGGAGCTGGGAGTCTGTCCTAAGCCGTCGGTGTCTGTCCTAAGCCGTCGGTGTCTGCCCTAAGCCGTCGGTGTCTGCCCTAAGCCGTCGGTGTCTGTGTGCTAAGGACGCACCCGGCAGTGCTGCGGGGCCCTTGTCGTTAATCAGAAACTGTGAGGCGCAGCCGAGCCCCGAGCCGGATGGCGTGTGACACGGCTCGGAGAGCTGGGTCTCACCTCCAGGGGGTGTTTGCACCAGAGCAGCCTCAGGTGGGGCTGGCTGGGAGGGGTACCTAGAGCACGTCTGACCTCAGTGTGACACTCAAGGCTGGCCGAAACCTCTTTGTCTCAGAACAAAGTGAGACGTGGCCGTTCGACACAGAGAGAGAATATCCCGCGTGTGCTTCATGGTTGAGTGCAGACGCGGCTGCCAGGCCCCACGGCCTACACAGCGGGGCGGGCCAGTGCAGCCAGCGCAGCCCGTGTCTCGCGGTTCTGCGAAGGGAGTTAAGAAATCGACCTACGCGGCGCCCAGTTACTAGCCAGGCCTCCCGGGACGGAAGCCTTCCCGGGCCGACTCCTCGTCTGCAGAGCAAAGATAATGGCGCGGGATGTCAAGAGCTCGGCACAGGGCTTGGCGGGAAGCTCTCAGCGAGGGACGGCGACCAGGAACACGGAGTCGACCATGCACATTCGACAACCTGTTCTCCCGGCGAACACAGGGCCAGCACCGCCGATTCGCCGCTTGAAAGGAGTGTTTGGAAGACCAAGGGAAAGATGGGCGGATTCCGCCAGGGCAGGGGCGAGCAGCAAGACGCTTTTCTAAAACAGGGTCTCCTGCGTGCAGGAACAGCTCATCTGCGCAATGCCTGCCCCCGTCCCAGCCCTGGAGAGAGCGGGGCCGCTGGGGAGAAACCTGACATCACATTTATGGAAGCTCTTGACATGCAGAAGAACGAACCCCAACTTCAAAAGAGAACAACCCCCAAACGAAAGCAGGTCAATCCTTATTATCTGGGACAATGTTCTGAGGACATTCCTTGCCGGGGTGCAGACGCAGGGCTGCCGCGAGGGGGAACGGCGTTAGGGAACGGATGTCTGGCACTGCGCCTGCACAGGCCGAGGGTCGAGAAACTCGTGCTCGTGTCAAGGCAGTTACTCGGGGATGGAATTAAAAAAAAAAAGCTATATTACCTCTTTCCCCCAATTAAAACGAAGTACAGCTGCCTGAACTGCGGGGTTTCGGTGTAACAGCAGCGCAGCTGGGCGCTCACACGGGCGCTACACAATGTGGGACACCTTCGCACGAGTCCCTTGCAGGAATCCCCATGACGAACACGCTCAGTCTGATGAGTCTGGGGCTCAATAGTTGTCAACTTTGGATGCATATTCATCATTAATCACCCGGGAGGGTTTCTGTGGTGGTTGTTTAAAGCCCCGATTCACAGAGCGACTGGACAACCGAAACGAAAGGAATCCCATTTTGAAAAGAAGAGAAATTACCATCACGGTCAGACACGATTTCTCTGCCTGTGACTACAGAGAGCGGAATTCCTACACGCAGAAATGAAAAAAAAGAAACTAGGAAGGGGTGGAGTGGCGGGAGAAGCTGTTGTGTTTGGCTTTAGTTTTCTCTTAAAATGAAATCCTGGGGCCGGGTCGTAGCCCACAACGATGACCGCCGGCCGCCTGCCTGGCGCGGGGCCGGGCACCACGGGCTCCGGGAAGCGTCCTGGGCCGCGTCGAGCGCGGGCATCGCCTCTCCCGGGCATCGCCTCTCCCGGGCATCGCCTCTCCCGGGCATCGCCTCTCCCGGGCATCGCCTCTCCCGGGCGCTGGCGCGGAGCCCGCCGGACGCGGCCTGGTGCGTCTGAAACGCGTCTGGGGAAGCAGGATGGTCCCGGCCGAGATTTTTCATTCCGCTTTGGGTGCGATGAAGTGAGGGTCCCCCTGACGGCCCTCCCCGGGGTCCTCGAGAGGATCCCGTTTCCCGCTTCACCCTCGGAGAGCGGGTGTGCCCCACGTAGGCCACGTGGAAGCGGAGTCGGGACTGGGCGAGCCCGGCTGGCTGCACAGCCTCCGGCCCACCTGGCCCACCCCGCGCTTCCGCGTGACCCTGACCTCAAAAACCCCGTTTAATGTGTTCGAAAGTCCCCGACTGCTCCTCTGTGGGGGAGGGGGGGTCGCCCGGCTGCAGGGGGATGGGGGGGCCTGAGACACAGCGGCAAGGCCCGGCCTCGGCAGGCCCCTCTGTGGCTCTCCGGGGCGCGGGCCCCCCGCGGGCGGGCCGGGCGCGTCCTTACCAGCCGGTCATGTTGAAGTCCCGGTACAGCATCTTCTTCCCGAGCTCCTTCCTCTGCACGCGCCGCGGGAACTCCAGGTGCGTGAACTCGTTCCCCAGCAGGTGCGGCTGCATGAACGCCTGGCAGCAAAGGGAGCGAGAGAAACACGTAGGCAGAGGGCGGGGCGGGGCTCCAGGGGCCCCGCAAGCCCCCCCGGCCGCATGATCTCGAAATCCAGACACGCGGCTCTTCTTTGAGGACAGACTGAGGCTCTCAACACAGCGGCAAACACAGCCCAGGGCTGCGGCTCACGCAGGGCGCGGCCCGCCCTTCGGGGCGAGGATCCCCGGTGGCCAAAGACACGCTCCCACCGCGCGGGCGCAGGCGAGCCACCCCAGGCGGCTTCCAAGTTCACATCCCAGATGCTTCCACTTTCCCGAAGGGCGCGCTGGGCGGGCAGGAGCAGGCGCCTGCTCACACCCCCACCCCTGGCCTGGCCCTGGCAGCGCATTTAACAGAAGCAGACGGCCTCCCCCTCCCCGAATCCCCGTGCACACGCGTCCAGCGTCCCGAGCAAACAGCCCTGTCGGGAATTGCCTGGAAACTACGAACAGCCTCGTCGCCACCTTCCAAATGCAAATCCAGCTCTTTAAGGACGCAAGGTCCTTCGCGAGCTTCTCTCTCGTCCCCAGGAGTGAAGAGGCCTCGTGGGATGACCCAGACGAGGCTCCCGCGACACGAGGTCTAAGGCCGCGCGTGGCAGGAGACGAAGCGCGCGGGCCCCGTCGGGGCGCCCAGGAGCGGCCAGCCGGGGCAGCTCTTAGGAGCCAGGCCTGGCGGCCCGAGCTCCCGCGCAGGAACCGGATGTTCGGGTTTGAAAAAATGAAGCAAAAATGTGAAGTGGCTGAGACCTAAGCACGCGTGGGTTGGAATCACTCGTGAAGATTTCTCTGTCTCCGTCTGTCCCGAGACTCTCGGAGCAACGAGACCCGGACTGCGCAAGGCGGCGCCCGCTGCGGGGCGGGGGGCTGCCCAGGCTCTGTCTGGTCAGCGGCCGCCAGGAGAGGCTCACCCCGAAACACGGGGCCAAGCCGTGGCCCGGAGAGCAGGAGCCCCGGGAACCACCTCACGGCCGTGAACAGGCGTCTCCTGACAAGGGCGGCGCAGAGACACGCGCGCAAACGCTGGAGTCGGCCAAGCCGGCTCGTCGTGCCCCCCCCCCCCGCCACGGCTCAGCACCCGGGAAGAGCGGGGGGGGCAGGCCCGGGAGCACGGGCTCTGCGCCCGCAACACCGCACGCATCCCACACACCCCACACCGCGCGCACCCCGCACGCCCCACACCGCACTCACCCCGCACGCCCCGACACCGCGCTCACCCCACACACCCCACACCGCGTGTACCCCGCACGCCCCGACACCGCGCTCACCCCGCACGCCCCAAGCCGTGAAAGGCCACAGCCCGCCCCGTCTCAGGCGGCCGCAGAGGGAGTTACAATCCACGGCACGCAGAGTCAAGACAGCGCCGGGCCGTGTGACGGGGGTGTGGGGGCGTCAGCACCACGAGCTGTGGGGCCGCTCCCGAGCCAAGAGCAAAACGTTCCTCCTCCAGGCAGCCCCAGCGCCTCTCCCAGCGCCCCAAGCCGGCCCGCGGGCCCCTTACCAGGTACTGCAGCCGCTGGCGCTCCGTCTCGGGGGTGAACTCGGAGGACATGGGGATGATCTCTCCGTTTCTGATGATGATGGCCCTGGGGGTGGGGCACTGTCAGCTGGGGGCTCCGCAGCCCCGACTCCGACTCGCGTCAGCTCCCCGGACCGGCTCCACACACACGCGCGGAGCGCCCGGGGGACACGACGCCTCTCTCCGCAGCGGCACGCGGCTCTGGACCCGCACCGCGCCGGGGTGTCGCCCTCCTAGGCCAGCGCCCTCCAGCCGGCGCGTGGACTCTGGACTCGAGGCCTGGCTTGTCTGGCGTGGCGGCCTCCAGAACCGTCAGCTCCCCAGCCCGGCATCCGGCGACTGTGGATTCCCTTGACTTTAATCTCCATAGACGTCACCTTTCCTGCTGAGGCTGCGGGAGAGGGAGGGGCCCCCTGCCCTCCCCACACACTCTTTCTGCTGCGGACGCAGCAGCAGGCCAGCGGCAGGGCTATGGCCGGCGCTGACGCCCCTGGGCAAGCGCCATGATTCCTCCCTCCCCCGCTGGCGGCGACTCCCCGTGACAATGCGGAGGCGCAGATTTGAGGGCTCAGCGTCTGCACAGTCCGACCGGAGCAGATGCCTGCAGCTGCTCGGAGCTGGCCGTCGGGGCCTTTGCTCCTGCGCACGTGGGTTCATCCCCCGCGTCCAGCTCTCGCGCCCCCGGGCAGCAGACAGCAGGGGTGTGCCCGGAGCTGCTGGGCCCCAGGCGTGTCCCTCCCTGAGCTGCCTCCATCTCGTGGCAGTGGCAGCCCCCACTGCCACGGCTCCAGGTTCCCGGCACCCCAGTGTTGGTGGCCAAGAACACGGGCCTGGCCTGGGAGGCTGCTCACGCCTGGGGTCGGAGTCCAGACCAGCTGCATCACTGTCTCTGGGGGTCTTTCCCCTGCAGCGGGAGCCGCTGGCCCGCGGAGCAAAGTGCTCTGGGCCTGGTGTCTTAAAGAGTCCTGATGGCTCCGAGCTCCACCCTCAGCCCGCAGCCGAGCAGCACGGCTGGGAAACGCACACAAATGCACAACGCAAACATGTAGGAGGCAGGTTCTCCAGTGTCCACCCTTTCTGGCAGCTCCCCCTCAGGTTATAACCTGAGCGCCCAACACCAGGTGTAAACACGGGGTTAAAGGCTGATGCTCCAGCCCCCCCCCCCTCCCGGCTCAGGAGACCCAGCGGTGCTCAGTGATGAGCTCTCGCCTGGCCTGGGAGTCAGTGCTGACCCTGTCTCTGGGCCTCGCCTGCAGAAAGAAGGGGTAGGATCAGATTCCTGTGCAGTCTTTCAGGTCTAAATTTAAATGATTCTGGAAATAACGCACACGCACAGGTGCACATGCACATGCACACGCACACGCACACGCACACGCGGGGGGGGGGGTGCACAGGCAGCGACTGCAATGACTACTTTTCTCAGGAGCTGGGAATCATTCTGTAGCGTCAGCACAGAAGTGCCAGGACAGCAGCAGACACGGTCAGTGCTTCTCTGAGATCATCCAGGACAGCGAGGCCGGGACCGAGCAGGCCCCGACGCAGCCCCGCGGCTGGCACCAGCCTGCGCGCGGCGGGCACGTCTGGCGCTGCGGGCGAGTATTCATGAGAGGCCCCGGGTCCCCTGCACCCGTCTTCAGCTGAAAGGGATTTGAAACGCAGCGTGTAACCGTGCATCTCCAGAATGGAGGAGGAAATCCTGCGCACGGTGACAGCGAGGAGCCGTTTGGAAAACCTTTTCTGACGGGGTGTATCAAGCCCAGCGCCCAGGGTGCGGCCCGCGGTGTCGCCAGGCGTCAGGCCTTGCGAACTCCGTTCGGATGCAGCAGCGGCTCCTTCAAAAGCATCAGCGACGCGTCCAGGGAAGGAAAACAGGCCGGCCAACAGGAAAGGCCGGGTCGGCACTGCCAGAGCACAAGGGGTGCCGGTACCACCCACAGGCGTCACAGACAGCTCAGGGCAGCCTGGGGTTGGTCTCAGCCCCGACAGCCCTTTTCCGGTCCAGGTAAAAGAAACGCTAAAGGCAAAGTTTCTATGTGACCTTGAGGAATCGACAAACCGTTCCATGACCATTTAGCTGACAGTGAAGAGCAGGAACCAACATACGGAAACACGAGCAAGATAAAAATGTCTGCAATGTCCACAAAACTCAGCCCTCGGCCTGCGGTCGGCCTGCGCGTGGCCGCCGGCGGGGACAGTGGCGGTGGCTGCTCCTTGGAGGGGGTGACCATCCACTTGCACCCCGGGGCCAATTCCAACCTCAGCCGGGCCGGGTGCCCACAGGGGAGTCGCAGGGACGGGCCTGAAGCACCAGGGCTCACCCTCGCGCGCCAGAGCCGTGAGCCGCCCAGGGGGTCTGCTCCGGAGAGGAGGCTTGTGGGGGACGACGAGCAGGTGCTTCTCAGTACCTCAGGGACTGTCACGTGGCAGAGCGACCCCGTCTGGGTGGGAGGGATGACCTTCATCCTGTTTGTCTGTTCTCCGCTACGCAAGAGCACACGGCGCGTGCGACAGCGGCCAGGTAGTGAACAAATGCTTCATGAAGAAACGGGCACAAAGTCACCCCGCAGGGAGCGCTGCCTCACACCAGAGCAGGTGCAGGGCTCGTGGAGGCCCAGCTGGGCTGGCCACGGCGAAGGCGGCTGAGAAAAGGCGAGGCGGGTTGACTGAGAAACACGAGAGCCACACAGAACACGCCATGGGGGGGGCTCTGTAAACTCTGACACGGAGAACGAGGAGACACGCGAGTCGGTGTGAAAACTAAATGCATGAGCCCGGTGTCCGCAGGCGGTCCCGGCGGCCCCGGCGGGGAGAGTCTCCTGACCCGCAACTTCCAAAGCCCCTTTACTGCCTGGAAGCCGCCGGGAGAGCAAAGGGCGCCGGCCGGGCGCTCACAGGCCTGGCGCGGGGTCCAGGCTGCTGGGCAGCAGCGACTGCGGGCCTCTTGTGCAGCGGAACCTCCCAGAAGCAGTGACCCGGACTCCACAGCTGAATCTTGCAAGAAAGAAAAAAAAAAGACCCGGATGTTTGTCCTCGGCCGGGGAGCCGGGAGGTTTCGGAGAGGGCTTTGCTGGAAGGGGCTTTGTGGCTCCTCAGCGACGACCACGGCTTGCCACGGTATCAGGTTGGAAACAAGTCACAAAACTCGAGAGCTGAGGGAAGATGACAGGCTGCCCAGCCCATCCCAGCACACCTGAGTGTAACTGTAAACGCCGTGGTGTGTGAGGGCGCGGCCACACACACACACACATGCACACGCCCGCGCACGCACACGCGCACACACGCACACGCGCACAGGCTTACAGAGCACGCTGACTTGAATCCAGCATCTGGACGGACTCGATCTGGGGAGAGAACATTCCAGGCTGCGCGGGAGGCGCTGAGCCGGGCCTGCTCCAGCCGCACCGAGGGCTGACCTGAGGAGCCTCCCCTCCGCGCCGTCGCTGACCTCGCGGGCTGAGACCGCCGCGTCTCGTCTGAAGTGACGAAGAGGCAGCGGGTGGGCTTGGAGAGAGAGCGGCCTCCGAACCGCAGCCTCACCGGCTCAGGGAGGAGACGCAGGAGTGGCAGCCAGAGACACGAAGGCTCCCTGAGCCTCAGGCGACTCCCTCGGCGCCCCAAGTGGCTGAGACAGTCCACGTCCATCAGAGCAAAACCCGGGGCTGACACGCCCTGGACTCTGAGGGCCCCGCCCGCCCGCCCTCAGGGTGGCCCCGAGCCCGCGTCCTCCCGAAGGACCCAGCCGGGAGCCTCCCGCGGCTCCAACCACAAAACCCTCCTCGGGGCCGCCCCGCTGTCTCCCCGCAGACCTGGGGCTCCCCAAGAGTCAGCGGGAGCTGGGCCAAGGAGACCCTCCCACAGGAGGCTCTGACGCCAAGTCCACTCTCGGACAAAGGGGCAGAGGCCCGGAGCGCCGGACTGGCCGCCGAGAGCCCACAGCCCGCGGGACCTCCCAGACCCCCGCGCTGCTGGGACGTCGCTCGGCTCTCCGCCCTCTCTGTCCGCTGCTCTTTAGAGCCGGGAGGGGTGCCCGCTGGGAGGGGTGCCCGCTGGGAGGGGTGCCCGCTGGGAGGGGTGCCCGCTGGGAGGGGTGCCCGCTGGGAGGGGTGCCCGCTGGGAGGGGTGCCCGCTGGGAGGGGTGCCCGCTGAGAGGGGTGCCCGCTGGGGAAGAGGCTCCTGCGAGCTGCAGTCTCTTCCTCGGTCAACGGAGGTGAAATGAAGGGGAAATCCCTGACGGCCTCCCAGGGACAGAGCGGAGCAGGGCGGGCAGGAGCGGGATGGGGCGGAGGAGCAGGTGCCCAGGCCGAGGAGGACGGAGGCAGAATCCCGAGACCCCGGCGCCGGGGAGCTGCTCATCCCCCGGGACCCGCCGGGCGAGGCCAGTCCTCTGACAGCGGAAAAGGCCCCGCCGTGCGGACAGCCCGCCCCGCCTGTGAGGCCGCGGTACGACACTTTCACACAAAGCCTCATTTTAAAATCCCCTTCCCCGCCAGCGAGGAAGCGTCCGCTCTGCGAAGTGAAAGCGAACACACGCCGGGGCTGGGGAGAGTGAGCTCAGCCGCGGTCTTTGGCCCAAAGTCCACCCCGAGGCGCCCAGAGGGGAGGCGGCTGCGGCCTCTAGGGGAGGGACACGAAAGGAGAAACTTCTGGGCTCCGGGGAGGGGCTTGTGCAAGTCACTGAGCAGAAGTGGAGCCCGCTGGGGTGTCCTCCTGGGCCCCCATTCAGCCCCCCACTCTCATGTTATGCCTCTGCCACGTCTGCATGAGAAACCGGTTCAATGTCAAAGCCGCGCGCGCCGACCGGCCTAGGCCAGTCCCAGCAGGAGGCGCCGGTGTGGACGGGTGGGGGGGGGTCACCTCCGCCTGCAGCTCAGCCGGATTCTGCTGCCTCAACTTCTCTCCGGATGTAGCGGAAGACCCAGCCCCACGCACGGGTATTTTATGGCTCATCGGGAAGAAAGCGACCAGCAGGCGCCAGAAGACCCGCCGCCCAGGGCCCGCTCACCTGCTGTCCCCGGCGTTGGCCACGTACAGCTTGCCCAGGAGGCAGACCACGATGAGCGCCGTGCAGCCGCCCGAGATGTTGTACGAGCTCCGCTCCCGCTCGATCTGCAGGTCCTGCGGGGGAAGGGGAGGCCGCATGGAGGGCGCGGGCCCCGGCATCAGACGCCCCCGCGGCCTGGCTCGGGCTGGGGGCGCCCCAACGCAAGGACTCGACAGCCCTCGGCCCTCAACGGACAGCAGCACTCGCGGCACCCCCAGAGGGCGCGGGGCTCTGCGGGACGAGCCGCGGCCGCAGAGGCAGCCAAGCCCGTGGCCCCGGCCCGTGTCTTCGGCCCCAAGTCTCCGAGGAGGGCCCGGCGGGCTGGGCCAGAGACCGTGTCCTCCCGCCGCCGTCAGCAGCCAACGCCCCGCCTTGCTGACCAGGAGCCGCCCCCCGCCCCGGCTGACCCGTCTTCCTCCTGCCTGGACCGTGCCGGGCGCCTCCGCCGGAAAGGCCGACACCGGGGCTCCGCCTGGGCCCAGCAGCTGACACCGAGCCTCACGGGGCCTCCGTCCCTCGGTCGCGTCGCCGACCTCGCTGCTGGGACGCGGGGCGAGGGGCCGCCCGCAGTTAGCCGGCTGGGGGCCCGGCTCCCACCCAGCGCCGCCCCCCCCAAGGCTGCGCTCCCCCCGGCCGGGGGACGAGAGCGACAGAGGCCTGGACTCCTGTGAGCCCCGGGACACAGACCCGCAGGACCGAGGACGAGCGGCAGCCGGTGTCGTGACAGCGCCGCGGCCGCCAGGAAACCTGAGCTGGTCCGTAAGCGTCAGGGGGTGAGGTCAGCGAACCCGCCCCTGTCGCTAGTTCCAGCGCGCCCCCCGCCCGGCTCCTCCGTTTCTCCTCAGATGCGGCACACAGCCCGCCCCGCCGGGGCTGCCTCGCGGCTCACCGTGGTTTTCCAGGACGGAAGTGACCAGCAGACCCCAGACGTCTGCCCCCCGGGCAGGGGGTCCTTTTTAAAAGTCAATGAAATTATGGGGACAACTGCCAAATGCTCTACCAGTAGCACCAATTTGGAATGTTCCCCATTTTCATTGCCAGGGAACCCCAAGACAGGAGTCCAGGATGACCTGCTAGCAACACGCACGGACGCCACCGCCTTTCCACGTGTGACCCCTTAAGAGACGCAAATGCCCGGGCCCAGGGCGGGGCCACGGAAGCCTCTGCTCCCCCAAGAGCCGGGCGGTTCTCCAGGCCGCGCCCCGCCGAGCAGGACGGCGTCGCCCGGAGCTATGGCTGCCAATTCTGCATCTAAGCCGGGCTTATCTTTAAGGCGGAAACAGGTCCAATTTTCATAACTTGGGGCTCGGGGGCTCCCCTCTGCCGCGGGTGGACGCCGTGACGGAAAGAGACGCGAGCGAGCAGAGACGCCGGCAGGAAACAACTTCGGCCGAGGAGACCTCGCTCGGGAGGGCTGCGGTCGGGCCGAAGCCGCAGAGAGGCCGCCCCGGCAGGCCCCGGGGTCGCTCCCGCCCAGGCCAGGCTGCGGGGCGCGGGCGTCGCACGGCGGGGGGGAGCCAGGGCCGGGTGGTTTCGGCGGGACCCGGCGGCCCCCTGGTCGAATCACCACGGGCCTGAGCGCGGCTGGCGGGGTCGGCCACAGATCCTGACTGTGCGGGCTCCGGCGGGGGGGGGGGGGCTGATCCGGCTGGCCCCGAGCACGAGCCAGTCCCGCGTCGCGACGGGGAGGACGCGCTGGGCGCTGCCCGCGGGCTCGGGCGCAGGTCGGGGCCACGCCGGCCCCAGCCCACTGTAAACGCGGTCGCGCCCGCAGCCGTCGGGGCTCGCAAGCCGCACCGAGCTCCCCGGGCAGCCTGTTCCCCACCACCGGGGGGTGAACCGCCCAAGGCTCGTGCCAAGCCGAGGACAGTCCCCACCGAGGACGCGATGAAAGGAAGACACGTGGCCGCCGCAGGGGTGAGAGCATCGCCACGCACCTCCCTTCGCGACACGCGAGCTCCCACGACAGTCCGCACGGCGGTGAGGCCGTGGACAGTCACGCTGCCCGGGGAGGGACCCCTCGGGCCGGTGGGCGAGACGCCAGCTCCGCGGCCGGCTGCGGGGAGGTTCCTCACCGAGGCTCGGCTCAAATTCCCGCTGACCCCGACGTGCCGGCGCCCAACGCGGCCTCAGGGAGGGGGAGCGGCGGGGAGACCCCGCCGGGACGCAGGGACGCAGGGACACTCCTCTCAGCCACATCCACGGCCGCGGGCCGCACGGCACAGAGTCACGACAGGTGGCCGAGCGGCTGCGCGCGAGCCGGGTCCCAGGGCGCTGGGGGGAGGCAAGGCCTCAGGCCGGCGTCCCTGAGATTCTGCTCCTTGCGGCGGCCCTGGCTCACTTCCCACCGGGGACGCGGAGGACGGGCTCACGGTCTCGACACGATGAAGACAGACCCGAGAGGAGACGCGATGAGGAGCCGCCGCGTGAGCCTGCACCCGCCCGCGGGCACGGGGCCTACGGGGGGCTGGCGGGCAGGGGTCACCCCCGCCCTGGCCGCGCCGCGCCGGGCAGCCCCAGGTCAGAGCGGGCGGGGAAGGCCGAGCTCGCCCAGACGCCCGCGGGGTGAGATGGACTGTGCTCTCCCTCGCGCCCAGAACCCCCACCCTGCCTCTGTCAGGGTGGATCTCACCACTGGGACGTACTTTTCCCCCAGAAATGGGTAATGTTTATTCTGGGTGGAGTTTTTGAGTCTTTTTAACCCGTAGTGATATTTCACTACCCCTACTTAATGCTATTTAAAAATCTTTTAAAAAGAGAGAGACTGGGCCTCCCCGGTGGCGCAGCGGTTGAGCGCTGGGTTGCGAAGCTGCGGAAGCCTCTGTGACGCTGGTTCGATCCCCGGCTGCTCCCCGGCCACCGGAGGAGGGTCCCACATGGCGCGCAGACCTCTCCTGCCGCCCGCTGCTCCCCTCAGCAGTGTCCTTCGGTCCTTCTGCCTGCTCTGCTCCCCGCTCTGGCTCTGGTGAATTCTCTCACCCTCCCGCGCTTCTGACTGTGCCCAGTGCTTGTGTAAATAAATAAATTAATCTTAAAAAATAAAAAATAAAAAATAAAGAGAGCGAGAGACCGCATACGTCCATATTGATATCACACCTGACACAAACATCCCAGAGAGACCTGATCTTCCGCGTGTGGGCCCGGGGGGCCAGAAGATGCCGCCTCGGGACGGCAGCCCGACGACCGAGCAGGCGCTGCGGAGAGACACGGGGCGGGAGAGGCAGCTCCGCTCCCCCCGCTGAACGCCACCAAGGGCAAAGCCCAAACGAAAGGCAACGTTGCCTTTAAAGACGCTGGGAGTCCCGCTCTGGACGTGAAGGGGCAGCTGCGGGCGGCTGGCGAGGCAAGCTTGGAGCCGGGTCGGGGACCGGGTCTGCGCCGGGGCTGGGCAGCGGAAGAGAGAGCCGCAGGGCCACGCTGCGGACGCGACTCATCTCCTTCCATCCCGAGTCCCGTGCGGGTGACAGGAACGGCCAGACGGGCAGCCCCGGGCACACAGGGCGGGGGCGGAGGCGGGCCGGCCGCCGGCAACCGTGAGAGGGAAACCCCAGGAGTGGCCGGGAAACCCGACTCTTGCCTCTGCACGGCGGGAGCGGGTCGGGTCGGGGGCAAGACGGGGTCAGGAGCACTCGGGGCCTTCCAGGAGCCGAAGCGTAGCTGGAAACCCTCCCTGCCCAGCAGCTCGCGTGGGGGAAGGAGAGAGGAGGCGGCGGGAGCCGGCAAAGTCCTTCCAGAAACTGAAACCGAGAGCAACCGCAGTGGTTCTGTGCCGGCCCGAGACTCCCGCGGGGCCAGAGACTCCCCCGGGGCCAGAGACTCCCGCGGGCCAGAGACTCCCCCGGGGCCCGAGACTCCCGCGGGGCCAGAGACTACCCGGGGCCAGAGACTCCCCCGGGGCCAGAGACTCCCGCGGGCCAGAGACGAGGCGGGCGACGCGACGCGGCGGGGCAGGTGCAGGCTGGGCGGCTGCTGGGACAAGCGCGAGGCTCGCAGCAGAGGCCTCGCAGGGTCAGGTCCGGCGGGTGGCCCGTGCGGGCGCGAGGGCCGCAGAGGTGGCGCCGGCAGGTAACCAGGTAACCGTCCCCGGCCCTTCCATGAAGCCACCCCGGACGGCGCTGGGGGTCAGGAAGCCGCCGGGACTCCCGCCTCCAGTGTGGTCTCCCCTCTGCTGCCTCCCGCATCTGTCGGCCTGACCCCCCCCCCGCACCACCTGCCCCGAACCCCCGTCGGCCTGACCCCCAGCACCACCTGCCCGACCCCGGCCCCTCCGCGGCGGCCCCCCGCCCGGCACCTACCATCTCCTTGAAGGCGCTCTCCAGGGCGCCGACCACCAGGCACTCGTGCGGGATCTTCTTCTCGGTGAAGAAGCGGGACGGGGGGGCGCCGGGGGAGCCGGGGGCGCCCACACCTGCGCGCAGGGACGCGGCCCGGGTCAGCGTGCGCCCGGCCGGCGCGCCCTCCCGCTCCTCGCCCAGGCAGGCGGGCGGCAGCGCGGCCACGTTGCGCAGGATGTCCACCACGTCGCGCAGCTGCTCCGCCACGTGCCGCTGCAGCAGGCGCGACGCCACCACGGCCGCCCCCGAGCCCGCGTGCCCGTCGAACAGCGACCAGTAGTGGCAGGACACGCCCTCGGACTCCTGCGGGGAGAGGCACGGTGAGAGGCCCGTCGGGGCGCCCCCGGGAGGGGGCCCGGGGCTCTGTCTGCGCAAAGGGGGGTCACGACGTGGCAGGAGGACCCTGGGGCGGCACCCCAACGTGTCACTGCTGGTGGCCCCCCCAAAGCCGTCCTCGCTGACCTCAGCTCCCTGACTTCCCCACGCAGACAGGAGTGCCCCCTCCCAGCCGTGACCCCAGCGCTGCGCCTCCTGTGAGCCACCCCGGGGAGGTCCCTGGCGTCTTGAAGGACAGGTCAGCCCACTGTGTGGGTTCCTCGAGGGAAGGGCGTAGCCCCGCTCCCCCCGCGGGCTCCCGGGTAAGCCCACGGGGTAATTCTCGGGTGACGCCCTGTTTTCTCCATCCCGAGCGCCTGAGGCCGTGTTTTCCCGGGGACGCCCAGGGGCCACCGGGACACGGGGCTCCTGCTCCTGCCCTCTCCGCTTTCGGGCCCAGCCTTCCCGGTGTCCTGGCACCCCCAAGCCCAAGACCTGCCCACCCTGCGCAGCGCCTGCCGAGGGGCTTCCAGACTGGGACGAACCACGCCACGTTCCCGGTTGCGGGAGAGGGAGCGGCCCGGCCTGACCCGGACGCAGCGTGGGGGACGACACCGAGTCCTGGCGGAGCCGGCGCCGCACCGGCCACCCGGCCTCCCTCCCCAGCTGCCCGCGGCATCCGACCCCAGCATCCGACCCCAGCATCCGCCGGCGCCGAGGTCGCCCCGGGAGTGCCGTGGCCTCAGGGCCGGGCCCCGCGCCGACCCGCCCACACCAGCGCCCACGCGACGCGGAGCCGAGGGCCCACGGCCTCCCGCTGCCGGACTCGCCCGTCCTCGCTGGGGCCCACGGCCCGGGCGTCCGGCGCCAACACTCCGTGCAGCTGGGCCCGTTCCCCCCGGGACGGCCCCAAGTGGGGCGCAGGGCGCGCGTGTCTCGCCGCGGCTCCTGTCGTCAGCGCCCGGCCCTGGCCCCGCCCGGGGCTGCAGAGGGGGGTCTTTCTCTCTTATGTTGGACAGCGCCGAGCGGCCCCTCCGGTGCACACACCAGCCTCCTGCCCTGCTGCCCGCGCGGCCGCCGCCGGCTCGTGTCACGATGCTGCAGGGGGACCGGCCGCCACCGGCCCGCGAGCTGCCGCGCCAGCCAAGCACCATCCTCGCCAGCGGCGCGGCCGCAGAAGGGAGGGTTTCTGGCTCCCGGCTCTGACGCCCCAAAGGCCCAGAGGCCGCCCGAGTGCGTCTCCCCAGCACGTGCTCCCGTCCCTGACTTTCCCTAAACCCAGGCACGTCTCTAAGGAAGCCGCCGCGGGGCAGGGAGGGAACCGGACCAGCCTGGCCGGGCCTGGGCCCAGATCCCCGTGCGCCCGGTGCCGCCACACTTGGCCGTCGGGCTTCCGGAGTCACCGCCCGAGCCACGCGGCGCCCCAGGCTGGAGCCTCTGCGGTTGTGAAGGCCCCTCCGAGAGCTTCCCAGCAGGAACGCGGCATTTCCCGCAACAAGGCCAAGCGGTCAGTAGCCGCCACGGCCACAGCCACTTGACAAAGCAGCCGAGGAACGTTTAGCCCGACAAGAGGAAACTCGGCTGGAGGAATTCCAGGGCCGACGCCAGGCGGCCCCAACATTCTCCTTCTCAGAACACCGCTGCTACATAAACCCTCTTTAAAGGGGTGCAGGCCGGAGGTATGGGAGGTGAGAGGACTCCCCGGAGACAGAGTGGGGAGCAGAGCAGGCAGATCCACTGAAACCCACTGCTGAGGGGACCAGCGGGGAGACAGGAGAGTCTGCTGCGCCCTGTGGGTTGCTCCCTGGCCGGGGATGGAACTCGCGCTGCAGAGGCTGCGGACAGCTTCACGGTGCTGAGACTCAACCCCTGCACCACCAGGGAGGCCCCTGCACAGCTGATTTTTTTGATGGGAAAATAATTTTCACAGCTAGAACTGGTAAAACAAAGAAAGTGTGCTTCTTAAAGCTGGAATAATCCGGCACTGCTTGATGCAGGAGGCCAGGCCGTACCTGTAAAGCCACCACCTCTGCAGACGGGGCCCAGCCTGCGCGTTGTCCAGTTCCCGGGGGTCCTGGGGAGCAGAGAACGGACCCCCGGGAGTGACGGCAGGGGCTGCCCGGCAGTCAAGAGACCCACCTTCTCGCTGCAGCTGCTGCGGGCTCACTGTGCGGCCAAGGAGGCGGCATCACAGCTCCCCCACAGCCCAGCCCGCTGCGAGCCGCGCTCCTGCTGCTAAAATGGCACCTTCGGGATAACAGCCTGTGGTTTCACTCCCGTGGGAGTCAGAGACACAGAAAAAACCTCTAGATGCTGACGACAAGCGGTTACCCGGGGGCGGGCGGGCGGGCGGGGTCCTCCGCCGGTGGTGGATGCAAACCCGCCCTTGGTGGCAGGGGCGGTGCACACAGCCCTCAAGGGGTGAAGCGGCACCTGCCGCGCGGCGTGGCCACCAGCGCCCTCGGCCGGGAGGCGGCGAGCGCACCCTCTCGCGGTGGCTCACGGAGAGGGCGCCTCCAGGCCCACGCGGGGAGCTGCGAGGCAAGAGGCGGCCTGGCACGTCTGTGCAGCCCACGGAATGCGGGCAGGGCCGGGCTTCCCCTTCGTGCCTGCAGCTCCGTCTGCAAAGCCCTCCCCCTCGCCCCTCCCAGGTGGCCACCCCCCAGCGGGGCACACGGAGCTCAGGGGGGTCAGAAACAAGAAGAAAATTAGAAATTCATTCCTATTTTGTCACCGAAAGCCAAGAAGCTAAGCTGGGCTTGCCTTCCTGCTCCAGACAGACACTGGGCCCTCGTGGGTGAGGCCCCGTCCCGGTCACCACCCACCTGGAGCTCTGCCGCGCCCGAGCTCTGCCGCACCCGAGCTCTGCCACGTGGGGAGCCGCTGCTGGCCTTGGGGGTTACGTGACTAAGTTTTTAACTAAACTACCCCTCATGGAGTAGACAACAGGCTTTTATAAAATCCCTGCAAAGACACCGCTGACAAAAACACGAGCCACGAGGGCGTGCTGCAGCGGCGGTGCTCCCCAGGGACGGCCGGCTGGTCCTCCCTGACAGCCTCATCTCCAGCCGGAGGACCCAGGCGCCCCAGGAGACTCTGAGGCACAGAAGGACACTTGCCGCCGCCACGGCTGCTGACTGTGCCTTGAGGTGTCAGCTCACGGCGGCAGAGTCTGCTCAGGAGACAGTGAGTGAGCCGCTGCGCACACGCAGGACGCCGCCGGACAGCAGCCTCCGCCTGGCAGCTGCTGCTATTTACGAAATTGCCTGTGATCCTTTTTGCCTTGACATTGTTTTCCAAGTTTAAAAAATGCTTGGTGATTTAGGCCCATGACTGTGACGGGTCTGCGGCGGCATGGCTGTCTCCCGGGAAAGGAGCTAACCGCGGGGAGACTCGCTCGGGAAGCTGCCCACGACCGAGGCCGTCGAGCAGTTATGCAGCTTCTCAGTCAACAGGGACGACTGCTAAATAGCTCTTAAATAGGAAATCGTAACAAAAAGAAGAAAAGATTTAGTCTCACATTATGTCGACATTAGATGTGTCAACATTCGGCATGTTGAGTCCTTCACTCCTGACTTTTCCAGAGAGTTTGACCCGCCGCCTGGCCTCCATCCAAGCGCCACCTTCCAGCTCTGCACCTCGGTCTGCGCATCAGTAAAACAGACAACACTGCGCACCCCGACATGCGCTACGAGGAAAAGGAATTACTACTGCAAAGCACTGGCATTGGTGCCTGGCAGCTGAATACGTTTTGTTTTTATTTTTCAAAATTTTTTAAAGGTTTATTTATGCACACAAGAGCTGGGGTGCAGGCCAGAGGTGTGGGGGGGAGTGAGAGGATTCACCAGAGACAGTGTGGGGAGCAGAACAGGCAGACTGACCAAAGTACACTGCTGAGGGGAGCCGCGGGGAGACAGGAGGGGTCTGCTGCGCCCTGTGGGTAGCTCCCTGGCCGGCCAGGACTCGAACCCGCGCTGCAGAGGCTGCGGACAACTTCACAGGTTGTGTCTTAACCCTTGTGCCATCAGGGAGGCCCCATTTTGTTTTTCTTTAAAAAGAAGCAAATCTCAAGAGTTCGCCTCCCTTGCCAACGCTCCTCTCTCACGAGCTGCGGGGAGATCGTACAAGTAAAATAAGAAATTTCTGCCTCGGCACCATTTATTTTCCTTTCGCCTTAACATTTGCCACGGCGGGGAATCAACGATGGGAGCGAGTCTGGGCTGCTCTCTCCGCTACACCTCGGTCAAATCTGGTCTTCGGAGGAAGCCAACACCCACCGAGGAGAGACCTGGAAGGTTCCTCTCCCCATATTAACCTGGACGATTCCTGGATGTGGCGTCGCCCGTCCTCATCACCGGCCGGAGTTCTAGACCTTCGAGCAAAGAGGCAGCGTCTCGACAGGTACCCTTGCACCCCCGCTTCAAAGACTGAGGAGACAAATAGAAATGCCATGTTTTCTTGCCATGCGGGGGACAGCGGTCTTGACTACGAGGGAGAATTCAGAGTAATAATCACGATGAGAGGCACTAAGGGCCACCCTTACTGTTGTTACAGCCGCACGGCAGGAGCAGCCGCCAAGGAGGGCCAGAGTCCAGGAGGGAGGCCACTGTGGAGCCTGAAGCAGCCTTTGCTTAACATTCTGGGTGCGAGCATCCTTCTAGAGAGAACCGATGGAAAGAGGTGCAATTCTGCAGCTCAGGGAACGCAACCAGTCCCTTCTCATTGCGATTCACCTCTCCTGCCCCACGTGATCCTTTTGCCTCGAACCCCCCCAGTGCTGCCCTGTCCCCCGCTGAGAAAGATAATCAGCTTTCCTCGCCCCTGCTGATGAGCCTGGCGTGGACACAGCCCTCTCCTGTTTCTGTAATTAGCCCTGAGCGGACGCGCGGCGCGCGCACCTGTGTGTTCTGACAGCAACATACGGGCGCCCCGGAGGAAGCGGACTCGGATGCAGGAGGCGCAAGATCGCCTCAGCTGGACACAGCCTGCTCCACGGGGAGTCGGATGTGGGGGAAACGTGCCTGGTGATTGCCACGAGGCCCTGTCCCCCACCCGCTCACCTGAAGTCAGGCTAGGCACCGAACCCCAAGGTTGCAAGGTGCCCCCCTTAGCCATGGGCTCCTCCCTCCTCAGAGAAGTCAGCTCGTGTCCCCGCATCTCTCTCCTAGATGACCCAGTGCTTGAGAGCTGAGAGCGAAAGCTCGGGGAAAAGCCGTGTTCTCCTGGAACGGCAACCAGGGCAACAGACTTTGCAGAACCCAGCTCGCCGAAGGAAAGAAAACCCAGCCATGGAGGCTAATTCCCGTACATCGTGACCGGGTTTATTAAAAAAGGCTTCGGTCTGCGTGTCCTTTGGAAAGACGAATGCTCTGGAGCCCCTTCTCCCCAGCCACCCACTCTCTGCCCAAACAACTAGAACCACGGGAGCGCTGACAGCTTGCACACTGCCCTGGGGGGGCCATGCCGAGCTGCCCAGCGACGGGCTCACGATGCTTTTCCCACGAATTCCCCGATGTGGGACACACACAAGAAAAGTTCCCCCTAACTTGCCATAGAACGCATCCTCCCCGCTGCAGAGACACCCATCAGAGACTCAAACTCCTCTTTCCCAGTCCTCGAAAGAAGAGCTTATTAGGGGCCTCCCTGGGGGCACAGGGGTGAAGTGTCAGCACCAGGAAGCCGTTGGCAGCCTCTGCAGCGCGAGTTCCATCCCCAGCCAGGGGGCTACCCACAGGGCGCAGCAGACCCCTCCTGTCTCCCCGCTGCTCCCCTCAGCAGTGGATTTGGGTCAGGCTACCTGTTCTGCTCCCCACTCTGTCTCTGGGGAGTCCTTTCACCCCCCCGCATCTCTGGCCTGCACCCCAGTTCTTGTATGCATAAATAAATCTTTTTTTTTTTTTTAGTCTAGATCCATCACCAGATGTTCTGCAGGAGCGACTACCATGTTCTCCGGCACGTCTTCGGGCTACAGTGCCCCCGTGCAGAATCCTGTGAGATGCTGACAGCCGGGTCTTCTCTAAGTTCCGTGACTTCTTTCAAACAATGCTTCGTAAGCGCCTGACTTTTTTTTCACTTTACATAAAGATGGAAACTGACATTCCTCTTCTGTTTCTTTCTTATTCTTGTAAGTAAGGGACGCTTGTCAAGAGCTCAGCCTCACACTGTTGAGCTCAGCCTCAACAGTCCTTGAGCGAACGCCTCACGCGAGCCCGAGAAGCGGAACGCGGCCCGGCATTACTCCAACCACCTCAGAAAGTTGTCATTCGTTTTAAAACAGGAGATAAAACAGACTTCTCTGACGACAAGATCGCCGGCACTAGTCGGGGGAAACGGATCTCTAAGAGCTGGCATGAGGACTGGCTCCACGTTGACTTAAAATCTTTACAACAATTCACAATCATCCACAGTAAGGAAAAATCATCTCATCGCTCCCCACACACCCACCGTCACTCAGCAGAACTATCATCAGACATAAAGCTCCACCTCCACGGGGTTCCCGGCCATCCTAGGACTCCTCGTATACACAATATTCTCAGGCTAATTCCTCTTCTCATTGGGAGGTTCATGTCACCGAGCTCGGTAGCCGAGGCGGCAGGTGGGAGCAGGTGTCTCCACACAGGGGCCTCCCAGGCCCAGCACCGGCCGGGCGGAGTCCGGCTCCATCCTGAAGGGCTCGTCGTCGTGTTCGGCCTCGCTGACCTCCAGGAAGGGATGTTTAGAGGTTGCTCCTGCCTCCATTTCCAGGAGGAACTTAGCAACGGGAAAACTGTCATCACCACCCGGGCCTGGGCCTGGGCCGAATGTCAGCGCTGAGACTTTACGTCCCCGTGCGGGGGAGAAACGCCCCGAGAGCCACGGGACGTCCCCGGCCCCTGGATCCACGCATCTGGGCTGTCGTGACTTTCTGAGCCTGTCCTCAGCACAACTCACTCTTCAAAGCAGGTCTGCCACGCGGGCATGACGAGAGGGGCGCCGCGCCCGCCAGCGCACAGAGGGACACGCACCACACCCGTGGCTGTGTCCACGGAAGCGAGCAGAAGCGAGACTTCCGAGTGGCCACTGTGGGCAGGCAGCAGGGATGAACACAGCGGCTCCACGTCCCCCGCGGGCGGCTGGACCGCACACCCCCAGCAGCCGCCTCCCGGGCACGGGCGGTGACCGCTACTAGGAATCGTCTTTGCAGGAGGAAAGCGAAGTTCAAAGAAAAACTACCCTAAAGTGAAGTCGCCCGGAGCTGGGCTGCTCTGTGATGTCTGACTCCGGAGCCACCTTTATTCCCCCTCCCTTCTCGTCCTCCACCCCTCAGCTCTTCGGGAGAGGCCAACGCAATGTTTCTTTCAGTCTCGAAAACAAGAATAACAACCCACGTGGCGGGACAGACCTCTCCCGTCTCGCCCGCTGCTCCCTCCCCTCAGCAGTGGATTTCGGTCAAGTCTGCCCGCTCTGTCTCTGGTGAATCCTCTCACCCCCACACCTCTGACCTGCACCCCAGCTCTTGTGTGCATAAGTAAATAGATCTTTAAAAAAGACAAAGCAAGAATAACGCATGAGCATCTGCAGGCCGCTGTGGTGTTCTGAGTCCAAACTGAAACTAACAAAACCAATCCGTCCTCTGAGTCCCTCAGCCTAATGCAACGAGACATCATTTCTCAGCCTATGAAGAAATTCCTAGAAGTTTTATCACCTTATAAAAACCCGTCTATAAAAGTAGCCTCGGATTATTACCAAACGGGCACGTTTAGGTCACCCTGCCCCAGATTCCCTCTCTGTGGAGCTAATTAACCCGCCGCCAGCAGACGGGCCAGCGTGCCCGAGCCTCCTCTGCGTGTCTCTTCAGAGCTCCAGGGCTGCCAGGCCTTGTTCTTCAGAAACGAGGCAGCGAGAACCGCTCTGAGGCTTCTCAGCAGCCTCTCGTCTGCGGGGTGGCCCCGGGGCGCGGGGCTTGGGCCAACGGCGAGCGGGCCGGGCCCAGCCCCAGGGCAGGCGGGCGGTGAGGAGGGGGCCCGGCGGGCAGCGCCCCACGGCCGGAGCCCCAGGGGTCCCAGAGACCATCTCCACAAAACCTCCAGCGGCTTTTTACAGCCTGGACGGCGCACGCACCAGCTCCTGCAACAAAACCCCCGCGCTGGGCGTCACGAAGGCCCAAACGCCAGCTCCTCGCGCGCGGTCAGCTCCCATGGACCCCCGCAGCTGCTCCCAGACGGGCCCGGACTCAGCCCCACGCCTCGCCGCGGGCCGGCAGGGAGGGGGCCTCACCGCGTTCTCCTTCAGCTGCAGCCCCTCCCCGTTGGGGAGCGAGGACCTCCTGCGGGACGAGTGTCTGTTTGGGGTTGGGGGGGCCGCCCCGGCTTTCCTCTTCACCGTGAGCACCTCGCAGCTGGCCTGGTCTTCGTTGTGCGTGCTCTTCCCCGCGTTGATGACCCTGGAAGAGAAGCCAGGAGAGCCGGTCAGCGACCCCGAGGGCTGACCGCTCAGGCCCAGGGCCGGCCGGCGTCTCCCACTGACCCGAACTAAAGCTGCACCTGCTGTGAGGACGCGTGGCCTCCAGACGTGATGTCTGAGCAAACTGACTTTAAAAAAATGCAGTTCCTCTAGCACACACTAAGACACGCACGAACGCGCCGCTGCGCGCAGTTCACCTTCGCACGGACAGGTGCTCTGGCGGGTGTGCGACGCCCTGCGGGAGTCAGTCGCTCTTTTAGCAAGAGCAACAGAGACAGAGCCGCTGGCTCGGCCGCCTCTGCTGCTCTTCTCGGAGTGATGAAGCGCAAAAGCACCGCCGTGCCCTCACAGAGCAAGGCAGGAATTGATAGCGCAATGCAAACCCCAAGGGGACGGAGGCCAGAGCGCACGGCTGCCACGCCCCTCTCGCTTCACACACGGGACTGAGTGCACCAGGCTTGCTCTTTTCCAATGATCTTGGATCCTCTGTCTTTCCTCCTGCGCAGGAAGACTCATCCCTCCGCATCCCCGTCTGAGCTGACAAGGCTCTGATTTGGCCACATGATGATATCACAGTATGTTACACTGCTTTGGCCTAAATGCTACACTTAAAGTGGTTTTTTTGAATTTATTTTTTTTTTATTTGTGCATATAAGAGCTGGGGTGCAGGCCAAAGGTGTGGGGAGGGGTGAGAGGACCCCCCAGAGACAGAGCGGGGAGCAGAACAGGCGGATCTACTGAAACCCACTGCTGAGGGAACAGCGGGGAGACAGGAGAGGTCTGCTGGGCCATGTGGGCAGCTACCTGGCCGGGGAGGGAACTCGTGCTGCAGAGGCTGCAGACAGCTTCACAGTGCTGAGACTTCACCCCTGCACCACCAGGCAGGCCCTACACTTAGAGTGTTTTTAGCACAGGAATGCTTCAGGAAGACATGCTGCCTGCCTCCGACACCTGCTTCTGGATCAGGACTGAACTGGGGGGGGGGGGGTGTTTCAGCACCACTTTCTTTTTTAAGTAATTAAGCAGCAGCTAACAGGGATTTCCCAGCAGAGAGCTCTGCTTGATTTCCCATTGGCTGTGTTTTCTTTCCAAAGCATCAACAGTGTCACAGCAGGTGGTGGAGAGTGTGAAGGAGGCAAAACTCAGTGGTGAAGGGGGGGAGGTGCCTTTTTAAGGTCAGGGAAGTGGAAATCACCCCATTTGCTTTAATCTGGTTGTGCACCTTCGTAACAGTTAAAGGCATTTTCCAGACCTTTTAAGTTAAACTCTTATGTTCTGAAACAATTATAGATTCAGGGTTAACTGTGAAGGCAGAGTCCCAAGCATCCTTCGGCCATCAACCCCCTCCCCCCCGCCCCCAGGACACCCCAGGACACCGCATATAACTAAGCACAGCATCAAAAGAAGCAACAGTCAGCCGCCTGCAGGCGTATTCAGGTTCCATCATTTTTTCCACATCCAACAGGCTTTTAGAATTGGGAACTGCAAAGGCCAAACTATCATCGCACAACACCTGCTCTTGCTTCACAAAATTACATGTCCAGAGTTAAACTGAGACCACAATTTCCATAAAAGTCTTGCTCAAACACACGTTTATAAAAACTACAGCTTACGGCACAGCTCCTCCAGCTCCGATCCCTCCTTTTATAGCACAGGGAGTTTAAGCTCCTGTTGGCTGAACCGGCTCCTCCCGCGGCCACGTGGTGGTAAAGCCTGAACTGAAACTCACTTCGCCCAACAGCTCGCTCCCGGCCTTCACGCTCTCTGCCAAGGACGTGAAAGGACCATCTTCCCTGTACCTCAGCCTGCTTGTCAGAGGTTTTTTCCTTTTCAAAATTAAAATAAAATGAATTAAAAAATCCCATATAGCTCTCCATTAGCCAACACATTTGACCACAACCGAGCAAAAACGGAGCCGTGGCTGCTGCAGCGTTTCTAGAGCCCTCAGGTGGGCTCCTGTGTGGAGACTGTGAGGCCACATCTACTCTGGTGTTGATCAGACTCTCTGGGGCGGAGGGACGCAGGCAGGCAGAGCTCAAGTTCTCACTTTTTGCCCCACCGCCAGGCTGCCCTCTGGGGAAGCGAAGGCCATCTCACGCGGTTTCGGCATAAAGGCAGTTCTTGAGGTCAGAACAAGGTTACCTACTCGCCCCCTGTACCACTTCCACATCTGCTCCCCGAGTGAGGAGTGAGGTGATTTCCCCAGGTTTCCAGCCAGGGAGGGGCTCAGGGTGCGGCTCGCTTGACCCCCAGCCCAGCCTCTGGCTACACAGACGCAGAGGACGGTGAGGGCCAGGCGGGAGGAGGAGTCGGGCAAGTCTGCGCAGGCCTGGATTCCCTCCCTGCCTCAACGGCCACTGCACGGCCCCACAGGGAGCCTGGAAGGAGGCTGAGGCTCAGCTCTGCCATCTCTGCACAGGCCCAGGCTGAGCCCCGAGGTTCGCGGCCGGCGCTTGCCAGGCAGAACATGCTTGCCGGCAGCGCTCCCGCACACCCGTCCCGCACACCCGTCCTGGGGACCAGCGCGGCTGGAGGGGGAGGCTGGACGCACCGCAGGCCTCTTCTCAGGCACCCGGGTTGCTACGGAGCAACCCCGATATTGTATGGAGTTAGCTTTAGGACAGCCTTCTCCCCCAACAGGGTGACTTCCCAGGCCCCGCGTCTGCAGCGGACAGCTGGCCAGAGAGACGCCATGACCCGGGGCCCCTCCGAGCGCTGCCCCGGGGAGCTGAGCAGGAGAGTCGGGCAGAGAAGCCGGCTCCTGCCGACCGCCCCTCCACGCTGTCCTCTGTGCCGATCCTGGCTGCTATTTCTGGAATTTGGCATCATCCTGACCACCGGCACCTCGATTTGTGCTGCAGTCAGGTCTTTTTTTAACAACAGAAAAGCATCACTGCTCTTCCACAGCCACACGCCGGGCTGACTCATCTGCCTCTGCTGTTCGCAGAGTCCACGAAGCTATATAATCACAGACATCACGAACAGGGCCCCTGAAAGGGCTTTATCTTCTCTGCCTTTTAGTGGCTATTAAACCCCAAAGCTGACTTGACTGCATCAAGAGACCCTAAACACTATTTTCTACATAAGAAGCCCAGGGCCCGAGGTCACGCGGCGAAACATGGCAGAGCTGTGGACACACTTCGCGCTTCTGGTTCTTTCTGCCCCAGCTCTCGGGCTTATTTTCCTGTCGTGGATCTATTCTTATCAGCGCTTGGCTCAGAGGCCGGACGCACTGACTCATCCGAGCTGGAGAGCCGGCTCTTGCGCGGCCACTTCATCTTGAATACCGTGTGAAAGGCACTAAGGAAAGAGAACATCAGAAATGTCAACCCAGTCAGAAGAGGCAGCAGCAGCCCTGTCAGCCTGGGTGGTCCGATCTCCGGTCATCCGTCATCGTCCAGAAGAGAAAGCCCTGTTGGTCTAGAGTCGCGGCCTTTTCAGGAAGCCCAGCTCTTCCCCCGCATCTGAACGGGTTTTGCATTCCTTGCCCCGTGCGGAGTTGGGAGAAAGACCTGATCCTCCGCAATTGACTTTGGCTTTAAAAAGCTTGACCTCAAGTAACTTATTTTTCCCCTTCCAAGGCAAATGCTTTATTTATTAAAAGTAAATGAAACCTTTCGTTCCTCTAAGAGTAAGCTGAGAAAAACTTTGTTTCTGACAATAAAGTCAGTAATTTTTTTCAATGTAAACCAGTAGCCGCATCATTCCCTGCTTGTCTTACACGTCATTTAGCGCGAAGCTGAGATCAAAAAGAACAGCTATGAGATGTGCTTCTTTATCTAAACAATACCCACCCCAGAGGCCCTTTTCAAAGACTTAAAAAGAAATGCTGGCAAACCACTGAGCCCTCTCTTTGCTGACATTATTTTCCCAATTCCTATGGCGTAAAATATTTTCGCTGACGTGACATTGGAGGTAATAATTCCGAGTGGTTAAGAACACAGGCTACCCCCCCAGAGGGAGCACAGTCAGTGTTGACAGATGTTTGTTGAATGAATGAATGACAGAAATCAAAGCTGCTGCTTCCTAAACGTGAAGAAATAATGTAACATCCCTGCCCTGCAACAGTGACAGTCTCTTACACTTAAAATCTATGTGCCTAGACTGTTTTTAGCATTTTACACGGGATTAACTCACTTAATCCTCTTGTTGACTCTATATTGCTACTGCTGCCGCCTTTTAAAAGGTAAGTTGCTGCTCATGGATGGCAGAGTGGCTGAAGTGTTGATCTTCTGCCAACCTCAGTTCCTTAGCAATGCTGCACGGATGACGTTCTGGGAGTTCAACAATGTGTGTGTGTTGGGAGTGGGGGGTTTTCCTCTTCTAAGTTAAAGAATTGAGTAATTTTAAAGTTAAGATTAAAATTCAGGTGGGAAAAATGTTGGAGGCCCAGGGGCAGACCAGCCGCGACCTCTTCAGTGTGAAAGCTTAAAATTCTTCTGTCTCTGAGAAACGGGAAACATTTGCCCTTGGAAGCCACATGACCACGTAAATTCATTTATGGATTCATTAGCCTCCCAGTCTACCTTCGATTAAATGAAAACACATAGACTTTCCTCCTGCAAAACCAGGTAAGTACAGAACTTTCAGGACTTGGAAGCCCAGCGTCTTGTTTGTTTCGGATACGGCTTGAAGGCAGGTCCTGAATAGCAGGTGTGAGTGCGGCTGTGAAATCTGATCTAGCAATTACAAAACCTATTTAAAGAGAGCAAGTGATTCACTCTGTGCTATTGTCCCATGTGTGTGTGGGAAATCTGTTTCCTTCTTTCTATTGGTGAAATACTCTAGTCACAATTTTTTAAAAAATCATCTGCCTCTGAATTTCAGCAGCAAAGTCCTGCTTTAAATGCAACCATTGAATTATCAAGCATCTGCCTTCTCGTCTGCTCAAAACGATGGGTACGAGGACACTCACCTGGTTGAAAGGACACCTGTACAGGTCCCTCCTCCTGAACAGAGACAAGTCAAGCACCCCAGCATTCTCGAGCAGCAAGTCCTTGTCACAAAGGCCCCCAGCCAGAGGACTTGCCATGGGACCATTTTCACAAGGAGTCATAAAGGACAGGCGGAGAAAGGACAGTCACAGGCCACCTTTTTGAAGAATTCTCACATGTGCTGAACACCGGACAGTGCAACTGGGCCTGACCCAGCATCAGGGGGAACACTTGAGCCTGGGAACTGTCTAAGTTTGTCTTCACGGAGAGGGATCGCGGTTGGGTTTCACGGCCTGTGTACACACAAGTACCTGACCTGACGCTGAACTCCCTGAACAAAGATACAGAGAAAGGGATTGACCAGGTCACACGCAGAAGCGAGGGCTGTGTCCGGCAGGAAGGTCATAAAAGGGGCTCTCCCCACACGGGTCTATTTGTAATCGTCCAACAGACTCAGCCAAGTCTCCGTTTCTTTGCCGTTAGCCAATAAAATTTAACTTTTCTATTCTCAATCCTGCTCCCCCCAAATCAACCTGAACCCCGTCTAGTTCCTGGAAACCGAGACAGATGGGAGGTTTTGCGCGTCTCGGCAGCAGACTGCAGAGAACCCTTTTTCTCGCGAATGCCAGGGGCACAGCGCTGGCTGCATCACGCGGGCAGCGGGTGCCTCCGCCTGGCACCAACAGGTCAAGTCTTCCATGAGCAGAACACGCTGCCCGTCCCCAGAGGCAGCGCACCGAGGAGAGGCCGCAGACGCCGGCGCGGTGGTCAGCCTCCCTCGGCCGCGCCGGTCTCCGCTAACCTCCCGCTCCAGCCGTGGGCTCCGGGCGGCGCAGGTCAGGAGGCGCTGCTCGTCAGAGAAGGGCTGCGCGCATGCAACGCCCTCGCACGAGAACCACCTCACCACCTGGGCGCGTGGCGGGCACTCGGGTCCTACTTGGTACCGGCACGTCCAGGACAAAGCCGGCGCCTCCTCTGCCGCGCCCAGGCAGCTTCATAGGGAGCGGGACAGAAAAGACTCTCCTTTGCCCTCTTCCTCCCCTCTGCGCCTCTGCCTGTTTCAGGGACACGGGGTCGTGCGGCCGCCCCCGGCACCCACGGCCTGCAGGTGGCAAAAGTCCCGGAACCCAGACCGGGACCTCGAGCAAGGCCGCTGGCACGTCTCAGCCCATCTCCCGGAGTCGCCGCACGCTCGACCCTCCTGGGCCAGCATGGGAGGCTCACGTCACACACGGCATCGCCCGAACAAGAAAGTCCCCCGTGGCTACAAGGCCCCGCCCGGCTGCTCCCCCAGACCCCGTCCTGGAGCTCGGCCTCCTGGGCCTCGAAGGTCAGCCCCCCCGGCCCGAAGACACGCGGGGGTCTGCTTGGCCGTGTCTCTCGGTTATGATTGTTCTGTTGCTTTGTTTTCAAAGGAAACAAAGGCTTGAGCCGTTCAGGCCCACGTGTCACGCCAAGGTCAGTGCTGCCGGCAGGCGGCGATTCCAGGGCCCGGGAGGAAGCACGTGAGGCCGGCAGAGGAAGGCGGGTGCTGCTGGTTCGTGACGACCGAGAAGCAGACGCCCGGGGCGGGTGGGTCAGCGATGGGACCAAATACAGTGATCGGCTCCTAAAACCCCCGCCTCGGCAGGGTTTCCTGTGATGCTCTGACGTGATTACTGACCACCCCGACAGGCTGGCACAGGAGGACAACTCAATTCCCAGCTCCAGGGGGTGCATAAGCTGCCTTCTGGGTGTGCTGGGACCAGCTCTGACTGAGGAGCCCAGCCTCTGACAACAGCCATTAGCAGAAGCAGCCGGAACATCCGTCAAGAATAACAGCTTCCTCCAGAGGCTTCAGCCAGCCCCGGGCGGGCGGGGAGGCCATCCTCGCCCTTCAGTTAACACTTGGGTGTGAGCAAGGGAGAGAGCAGTGCGGGGAATGCCCTTCGCTCTGCTGCCTGCTGCTTTCACAGGCTGGGGCGACTAGGGACCCGCCCAGGCGAGAAGGCAGGACGAACCCGGCCGAGGAAGTGCACACACCGGCCTCCCCGTGCCTCGGCCCCTGGGCACTGGCAGGCGCTCGTCAGTCGGGGCTGGGGCTCGCGTCACATTCAGTCCAGACAAGTGGGTTTTTAAAAATTTTTGCCCACAAAGTATTTGTCCACCGGGGACATGGGGAGTTTGGGGGACGTTCTGGGAAACTGTCATGGTGACTGTCCTTTCTTCGCCACGCACACCAACGCCACTAAAGATCCTTCACACCGCGTTTACTCTGCTGATGCGCACACGATGGCCTGGGGCCCTCAGAGCAGGCGCCTGTCACAGTGCTGCTCCCTGGGGACCCCTCAGTCACGCACTGACAGTACCTCTGGGGTTCCTGTTGCGGAGAAACAAGATTCCAAGGAACATGCTGGTCTTCTAGCTTCTTACTCTCACCCAGCTCTAGCCTCTGAGCCTGTGGAGTCTCCTGACAACTATGACTCGGGTCGCCCACCCCCACCTCTGGGAGATGGACTTGGTTCCGGCCGTCATTACGTCCGCCAGGCACCAGTCTCCGAAGCGGCTGTCCTCTCCCTGCAGATCAAGGCAACAAGGCCAGACTGACCTCTGCTGACTGTGACGACAGCTGTGTTCACGCTCATGCTCACTCCAAAGGTTTCGGGATGAAATGGAACCCGCAGCCGTCACACAGGAGCGTCACGACCTGGCCTCATCCCTGTCTTCAGCCTCCCCGACTTGCCTCCTCACGCCCCGTTTTCTCAGCCTTAAAAACTGCCCTTCTTGCTACACACAACTTGCTCACACACGCGTCCCCTATTTAGCCCCTTGAATATCTTTGATTTTCTGTTTTAATTGAACAAATCCAAGCTTATTGGATTAAAAACCTGTATCCTTTGAATAAGTGTTTAATATAGAGTCCGAAAGCTTACCACAAGGACACCGCGGGGGGTTGAATTCTGGAAGTTTAGTAACTAGAGCTAATCGCCTCTCGCAGCCGTGGCCCCGGGAAGGGGGAGACTTGCATCCATCTCAGAAATTGCTGGAAATTCCAGCCCCTAAGTGAGGCAGCTGTTTACCATCCTTACTGCATTTCCATCTAGAGATTAAAATAGACTCATTGTTCCAGAATCCTGGTTTGTAGGAAACAGGCTCTAAAGGGCTGGGAATGAATTTAATAGCAGAACCAGAAGCAGGAGAGAGGAAATCAGGAGGAAGAATTTTTCTTCGTGAAAAATGCCATGAGGGTAATTTTCAATTCATTACACTCCTAACTTGCAAGAGGTTTTTGCGCGCTGGTTGCAATATAAGCTTTCTGCATAGAGATGCAGTGTGGATACGTGGTCTGAATTCATCTGTAGCTGATGAAGGCATGAAATCCACACAGCCTACGTTTTCACAATGCTTTCTAACTCATTAACATACTCCTAATGGACTAGAGTCCAAAAGTTTGCAAGATGCCTGATTAATGTAAGACATTTTGACCGAAACAGCATTACACCCACTTACGGGCTGAAGGAGACATTCCACTAAGCCATAACCTAATAAAGCACAATACCCAGTGGCTACCAACGCAACTCACGATGCTGTTTCTATGGAAAAGAACATCCATAACGCCAACCCCGCTTGTCTGTGACGGTTCTCAAGCTCTCCTGTGCCCACAGGTCATCTGGACAATATCTGAAAACATGGGCTCCTGGGCCCCACCCCGGAGACTCTGACTCAGTGGGCCCAAGGCAGCACCTGGGGGAAGCTGCCAAGTGGTGGCGAGATGTTTGCTTTGCTAGTGACTCTGGTTATCACCGACCTGGATGAAACCTGGAAGAACCAAGAACTGGAATTCCCTTCAGTGAGGACATGAGCCTCAGCCTCATACCACTGAGTGAAAGAAGAGTTTGTGACAGCCCCCAACCCCCCATATCTAAGACTTTTTTTTTTTGCTCCCTAAGGACTAATTTTTGCATCCTTGGGGGCTTCCTCAGCCCTGTTGAGAATGCACGACATAGAAGATAGAGCAATGCTTTGGCAATAGGGTCATTTAATGATCAAGTATAATTAATAAGCTCCACGTAGTAAAGAAAAGCGTCGCAGTGATGCAGCTCCAGACCACGCTCCACGCGCTCCCTCGTCATTCCAGGCCTACCTAACGCCACTCCGGTTCTCTCATCCCAGAGAACTGCACTCAGTTGCAGCTCCCATAGATTTTTCTGTCTCCTCCAGAGGCGCCCAGAGAACCCCTCACGTCACAGTGACGTGTTCAGGGACCCTATGAAACTGACAAGCGCCCGGGGAGCACGAACTCAGTAGTGCTCAGCGCAGAAGTTGGTACGTGGGTACAAGGAACATACTTTCTGCTATTAAAGTCCCCAGTGGAAGGAGAGCGACGCCGGTATCATCTCACCCCCATGAGATTAAAAGACATTAAAAGACCCCCAACAACGTGTTGGCGAGGAGGTGAGAGAAAGGAGCCCCGTGACATCTGTGCAAACGTGAGCTGGTAAATCCGTCTGGGAGCCCGCTGGACGTACCTGAAAAACACTAAAAAAGGAAAATCCGCATGATGCAGCTTCCTCCACTCTCGGGCCTCACTGCGAAGACCATGAAACCATCAAGACAATGTCCCCTGCGCCCCGCTGTGTCCACAGCAGCATTATGCACAGGAGTTAGGCCACGGGAACAGCCTAGAGCCCATCAGTGGTCAGAAAACGTGGTGCGGCCAACCGCGGCGTCCTCCACGGGAAGCATAAAAGGCTGCCGTTTTCGATAACGTGGGCGGACTCGAACAGGCGTCCCTGCAGCCAAGGCAGGACAGCAACACCTCGCGGGCACTGGAGACAGTTCAGTAACGTGCAACCCTGTCAGAAACTGGGGGGCGGTAAACATTCTGAGGGCTCTGAGGTTAAGGGAGAGGAAAGCACAAGGGGACAGGAGGGGTGGGGGAAAGGAAAGTTTAAAAATGAAAGAAAAAAATAATAAAGGCACCAATGGAGACCGAAAGTCCTTTCTCTGGCTTAACAGAGGTTTAACAGGCAAAGCTGTGGTCACTGCCCGGCGCCGGCCCGCGACGTCGCCAGGCGGAGAAGCCCGTTTTCGATGGCTTTCCAGGCCCGACGGCACAACCCTCCTTCTAAAAGGAATTTCCAGCAACCACCTGCAAATACGCCATCTCCCTCCCCGGCTGACCCCCAGCAAACAGCAGCTCTGGGTAAACTACAATTTCTGTGCGGCCCACCGGGTGGCCCCGGCTTTAAAAGCTGCCCCCCAACATCTCCCGCCACGCTGCGCCCCCGACTCTGTCACTCAGCAGAAGAGAAACGTGAGGTGTTGCTAACCCGACCCTTCCTATGGCCGCACACAGGCGGGAAGGGCAAACACGGTAACTCCAGGCCCGCTGACAGCTTGACTCCCCAGCCCGACGCCTTCATGGTTTAACTGCTTCGGCAAATCAGAGGGGTTTTCAGGGCCTCTGCCGGAGAGGCGCGGGGGGCGGGAGAGGCGAACAGTACAAAATGTGTTTTTCTAGTAATAGAATTTTAAGAATCTGCTCTAACAGCCAGTGGAAGGATTTCAAGCCTCGCATCTCTCATCTTCACACATAAAACACTTCCATTAACTTCTCCATAGTTGCCTCACATGATACACAAATTAGCTGAAATGCTGGAGAGCCAAAAGCTAAGTTAGTCATAAGCAGCTGAAAACGATCCTGGTGGGAAACACACAGATTCCCCAGCCCGACAGGGTGATTGCCCTGCAGTATTGGCGGCGCGAGATCCGGGAGAGACAACGGGCCGGCCGAGCTCGGGAAAGGGAGTGAGTCCGGAGACAAGACTTCGGGAAGCGCGGGCTTCCGTTCCAGCTCCCCCTCGATGTTCGCCCACAGGCCACGGGGGTAGGTGTGTGTTCAAAGCAAGGTCGGCTCACGCTCTCTCACACACTCACACGCACACACACGTGCGCATGCGGGACGCAATTTCACAACTAGCTACGGGGCAGCCATGCTGGCCTTCCTGTCCCGCTCCCCACAGGCCGACCCGCTTCAGATTCTATTTTCAAAAGGAGCCCGGCCGCGGCCTGCATCGTGAACAGCGCGACGCATCCTCCTTAACGACGGTCCTGGCCCCGTTTGGGAGGAAGTTAACGGTCTCGGCAAATGACAGAAAACGATCCTTTCACATCTGCAGCGAGGAACGCCGGCTGCGAACAGACGTTCACGCCAGTGAGCCAAGGGGAGGCCTCACTCCCCTTCCAAGTTCCTGCTGCTCCTTGTCTCGCGGGATACTCGCAGATGAAAAGCCTTCAACACGGTGCGTTCATTCAACACTGTGAAGTTGGGAAGATCACCTGAGCGAAGAGAGTCAGAGCGACCCTCTGGCACCAGGCTTGGCACCAGGCCCTTCGAGCCCTGGCGCCCAACCCACCTCCGCTGCCGCCGGGGCGGGGGGCGGGGGTGCTTCCGGCTGGGGTGTCCTCCACAGGCTTCTCTTCCACGTCTCAAGGGGCATCCACTAGGCAGAAGCGCTGGGTAAGAAGGCCAGAGCACGTGCTCCCTGAGCTCCTCACCAGCACGAGAGGCTGAAAGAGAAAGTGTTACAGCATGCGCTGCACGTTGGGAGGCGAGGGGGTCGAAGGGAACCAACAACTGAAACCTCCCAAAGTCTTCCTTACAGGGCCACGCGCCTGGATGCATATTCATCCCAGGAAACAAGAAACTACAAAGCAGGTGCACAGCTCGGCAGCTCTGAAACTGATGACCGTGAGCGGGGACCATGGAAATGGTACAAGGAGGAAACTCAGTGACAGAAAACGGCGCCAGCCGGCCAAGGGCGCCCTGGGAATCCCCTGGTTGTGGATTCCCGAGCCCTCCTCCCCGCGCCGTCCCACAGCTTAGCTGCCGAGAGGTTTGGCAGGACACCAACGTCCTTGCACATATTAAGATTAAATTCACACCGGGCCTCCCCTGGAAACGTGACCCACGGGCCCTCGACCCCGAGCCACGCGGAGCCCCCCGGTCAGGTGGTCCTTCTCTCCACAGGGCAGGCGGACGCGGCGAAGCTCCGTTTCCCGCTCTCGCTCCCTCGGCACCCGCCGGCTGCGCCTTGTGGCAGCGCCGCGGTGAAAATTCAATGGTGTTTTCATGGCGTTTCTTGTTCTCCAGGGCGGAACAGTCATCGCGCAACCCCAAGAGTTACTCAAAGCTTTAAATTCGCTGAAATCCCATTACAGAAAGTGGATTCCACCCCCAGAGCCGCTGAAACACACGTCACTCCACCCCAGCCCCGCTCCTCACAGGCCTGTCTCTCCAGAGCCGCTCGGGCCGTGGCAGCGGCTTCCGCGTCTCCGCGGGGCTGCAGAGGCGCGAATTCCAAGTTGGTTTTTTGTTTTGATTATTTATTTTTCACATCATTGTTCACTTTTCAACAGTATTTGCTCCCCCCGCCCCGGCCCGGTGTCGTCCCGTAGAATCTCCTTCCCCAGGGCGCCCGGGCACCGGCACCCAGGTTGGCGCGGGCCGGAGCGTCCAGGGGTGAGGACGGAAGGGGTTGGCGGGACGACGGGGATCCCAAGAATGATCAGGACCCAGTTGATCTGACCCTTCTCCTCAGCGTTCCACTCGGCACAAGAGTTTTTTTCCATTCTTATGAGCCAAGGTCTACGGGGACGCCAAGTGCCCCCTCCGGGCAGCGATGTCAGCATGTGGGGGGCCGTGGGCGGGGGGCAGGGGTGGGGGGTGACTGCTGGTGTCGGGGACTCTCCGAGAGGACGTCCAGAGACGTGGGGGGTCTCCTCTCTGCTTCCTCTCCCTGTGTCTCCTGACCTCAGCGGGCCCCCCCAGCCCACCCTCCTGACATCGCTGATCCCACCAGGGTGGAAACAGCCCCCCGTCCCCTCCAGCACCCCGTGCTGCAGCGCTGACTCCAGCACTTCCTGACGCCCCTAGTCAACACTTGCCACGGTTCTAACATTTGTGCACAAATCCCTCGACACCCTCCCTCCAAAATGAGGCCTGATGCCCCTTCCCGAGTGTGTGGGGCCTTAACCTCCCCGTAACACAGAGAATGGGGTGCAAATGCGGACAGAGGAGGGGAGAAAAGGCACCAAGGCCTCCCTGGCTCTTCTCTGGATCATGCCCTTGGGGGAAGCAGCTGCCATGTGATGCGACAAGTGGCAAAGACCTGAGATTTTCTGCTAAAAATGAGCACAAATTGCCAGTCACGTGTAAGGCACATCTTTTTTTTCTTTTTTTAAAGATTTATTTATTTATTTATACAAGCCCTAGGCACAGTCAGAAGCGCGGGAGGGTGAGAGAAGTCACCAGAGCCAGAGCGGGGAGCAGAGCAGGCAGAAGGACCGAAGGACACTGCTGAGGGGAGCAGCGGGCGGCAGGAGAGGTCTGCGCGCCATGTGGGACCCTCACCCGGCGGCTGGGGATGGAACTGGTGCTGCAGAGGCTGCGGGCAGCTCCGCAACCCAGCGCTCAACCGCGGCGCCACCCGGGGAAGGCACTTCTGAGGGGCGCCCTCCAGCCCCGGCCAGGCCTGCAGATGACCTGCCCAGCCCACACCTGCAGGGAACCCCGGTGACAAACCTGTCAGAGCCACTCAGGCCCGCTACGCGCAGGCTCCTGGCCAGAGAAACCACGAGACAAGCGTAGGTTTGAGTCGCTAAGAGTGTCCTTTGTCGAGCAAGACTCTCACCTTAGGGGTAAGAGCCTCTGAGGTCAGGCCCAAACCAGCACTTTCCTGCCTTGCTCCCCATCCCCACCCTCCCCTCCGGACTGGGCCAGCACAGACTGGGTGCTTCACACATGTTTACTCAAGAAATACCTCCACGTCCACCTGCCTGGCTCACCCACAAGCCAGAGCAACCACACACAGAGGAGTTCCCCAGCTCCTCTCGGAGCTCGCAGCTCGTGATGTGTGACCAGCCTCCTGGGCGTGCGGGTGTGTTATTACTAGAGCCCCTGCACCTGCAGCCTTGCATGGGGCTCAGACTTTCAAACTGGCTGTGCTGACTGGATGCCAGCCCAGCTCCCAGGCCTGCACCCCACGCGCTCTGTGCGCTCCGCAGACAGCCGCCCGCGGGGCCCTGAGCAGTGGTGACCCAGAGCCCGGGGACTCTCGCCAGGACTGTCCCCTCCGACTGTTCCTCCCTCTCGTCTCTCCTGCTCTGGGGGTACCGTCCTGCGTCTCCCCACAGACCCACGCTAGTGCGAAATAGAACTCCGGGGAAATGAAACGTGCTCTGACATCACCACAGCCGACAGCCTTCCTTTACACCTCCCCGAAAGGGCACAAGGGCACACTGACGCCGCAGGAGACAGTCTCCGAGTTGCTCGCGACGCCCAGCCGGCAGGGTTGGCGTAAACGCGCTGCCCCCCCAGCCCCAGGCTGCGGCAGCGGCTGTGACGTGCCCACGTTCCCTGCCAGGACGGTGCTGGGCAGTGGGTTGTCTTCCCTTTGCCACTACAGTTCGAGTTCTCACTTACGCTGAGAACCCGAAGTCCACACGCAGCATGGGGCCCTCTCACCCACGCGTCCCGAAGAGGCGAATTCCTGGATGGACAGTAAATCAGCGGTTGCCAAAGCTGGGGGTGGAGAACCGGGAGTCACTGTTAATGGACACAGAGTTTCTTCTGGGGGTGATGAAAAGCCCCTGGACTGGGGAACAGTGAGGGAGAATAATGTGGAGCAGGGAAATAAATAAAGTCAATTTTGCACAGTTTGCAAAATCCTGATATAAGCTCTTACTGAGCTTTGGATACTCAGATCTATAGAAATAAACGCAACATTTTACTTCTTGTCAAATGTTTCACCATAAGCTCCCATCCGGCTTTTGCAAGCTCATCAGAATTTCTGAGATGAAGCACAAACATGTAAATTGGGAGGAAACCACTTCAATGATTTTCTGCTCTCCCCTAAAAACTCACACAATCTACGATGTCATTTTAATTCCCAACAAGAGACAGAAGTGCCACATGTCAAAGCAGTATTAGGGCCAGTGCTGCCAACACAGTGCCTGAGAAGACAGAGATGCCCAGGGCCCAGACAGTCCTGGCCACCACCCTGAGCTCCGAGACCCCCAGACACAACACTGGGCCGACAGGACACAGTCACCGTCACTGGGGGCACAATGAGCTTCCCATTGAGCCACAAAGCCACCAATGAGGTGCTTTAATTCTTTTTTTAAAGATTTATTTATGCATACAAGAACTGGGGTGCAGGCCAGAGGTGCGGGGGGTGAGAGGATTCACCCCCCACAGAGTGGGGAGCAGAACAGGTGGAGCTACTGAAACCCACTGCTGAGGGGGGCAGGGGAAGACAGGAGAGTCTGCTGCACCCTGTGGGTAGCTCCCTGGCCGGGGATGGAACTCGTGCTGCAGGACAGCTTCATACGTGCTGAAACTTAACCCCTGCACCCCCCAGGGAGGCCCTGCTTTCTTAATTCTAAGACGTGATATCATATTTGAATTCTTCTGAAATCCAGATGAATTTTACAAATGACAGATTCAGTGTGATGCCGTCTTCTCCACCAAAACACTGTCATTAAACTTTTGGTACAGTTTCAAATCAACGGATGTCAACAGTCTGCTCAGATGATGCTGGCTCGAGGCACACGTCCCTGCTCCCTCTCCCCGCAGGTGCTGTGCCCTCCAGCACGATTTCTCTGGGCTGAAAAAGAATAATGGCATTTGCATACCTTTTAGCAGTTGCCATGCCAGAATAGTTGCCTTCTTGCCAGCAAATATTTATCAAAATCCACTACCCTTAAACCAACCAGGATGTAGGGAAATTTTTCCCCCAAAGGGGTTTACAAATTCGTATATAACAGTCACTGCATTCCTGAGTCCTCCGGCTGCGACTAAAATGTGTTGCCGAGAAACTCACAGATAAACCAGGTGCAGAGGAACCACTGCAGGCAGTTTTCGAAAGAATTCTCTCACCGTTTCGAATTTAAACTACTTTCTGCACATAATGCCTTACACATCCCCGAAGCACATACATTATTTTACATATATTATTTCACTCAATCCTTCCTGGGAACAACCCTGGAAGATAAACCAATTGCAGTATTTTTCTTGCCAATCTATTTTACAGTAAGGAAATAAAGAAACAGTTCACATTTGTGCTAAGGCCACAGACCTGGCTGTGGCAGAGATGGAGCCGCACGGCAAGGCGAGGCTCGGCCCTGAGCGTCCCTGCACGAAGGCAGCACGGGCCCTGGGCAGGCGGAGCCGGAGCACCTGTCTCCCGGCCCACACGTGCTCTGCCAAGGGGGCCGGGGCACACAGGACAGGCAGTGAGGACCCCCCCGGCTCGCACGCGCCCCTCGGCTCCTGACTTCCATGCCTGGGTCTGCTCTGTCCCCGGGAGTCTCACTGGCTCAGCTCCAGGCCCGTCGCTCCAGCACCGTCTGCTCGTCACTCGGAGACAATGACTGAAGGCAAGACGGTGCTCGGCCACGCGCGCCAGTTCTAGGGCTTGGGGGCCACGGAACCTACTCTTGGCTTCTTTAAGCAACAATTTCTTCAGACAGAAAAGAATAAACGAGGGTCTAGGAGGAAAGAAAAGGCCGCAGACGAGCCGGGAGCAGGCTCGGGACAGGCTCAGGCCGCCCGGCCATGGCTCCAGCCTTAATTCCCACAACTTTGGGCTTTTCAGTGCCGACGCTGTTGGCGAACCTTTAAGGAAGAAATCAGAGGGAACCGAGTTTCTCCAGGGCCTCCCTGAGGAAATTTCCACGATATTCTTGCCCGACGGGCAGCGGGGGCAGAACCAGCCAGCGCGCCCAAAGCGCGGTGGTGCGCGCCCGGTGTGGGGCCCTGCGACCGAGCCTCGCCTGCCACAGACCTCGCCTCTCGGCCTGCAGGACACGCGTGTGCGCGGCCTCCCGGAGGCAGGCGACCCGCGCGTGGCGGGAGCGAGGGGGCGAGAGGGGACGTCTCATCCCAGAGGGTCAGGACTGCACAACCTTTACGAGCTGGGGAGATAGAGCCGGGCTCAGTGGAAGGCCTGAGCTTGGGCTGCTCAAAACAAAGAGGGCAGCTAACCACAGGAGGAGAGGCGGAGGAAGGAGATGAAATGACAGGACCAGAAACCGAAACCAAACCACCTCCACCGGTTCCGGCCGACCCGCGAGGGAGGCAGCTGGTCGCCAGCGAGGCCTGGCTCCACCCCAGGGCGGTTCGGGGAGACAAAGGTGGAGACGCACCGGCTCGTCCTATTTCCAGGCCAACCAGGTCCCTGGCTGAAGGGTGTGGGCAGCGCTTCACGGGGGCAGACGGGACATCCGAGTTCCCCGTCCCCCTTCAAAGTTTCAGGTGAGACCTGACCTCCAGGTGGGGTGTTCGGAGGGGGGGCTCCGGGCAGGGTCATGAGGGTGTCACGAGGGTGGGGTCCTCGTGGATGGGACTGGTGCCCTTTAGAAGACCCCGAAAGCTCCCCTGTCCCCCGTCATCTGAGGACCGAGGGAAACGGTGCTGGCTGGCTCTCGCTCGACAGCAGATCCACAGGAGCCTTGATCTTGACCTTTCCAGGGTGTCACATTCTGGTGAGTTGAAAAATCATCCACTGGGGGCCCGTGGGAGGGAAACCTCAGCGGAAACAATAGGCCACGACCGGCTGCTCATCGCAGAGCAGCTGGTTTCAATTTGATGCTATTTTTGCCTCATTTAGTTTCTACTCGAGACGAAGCCGTGTTAACACTCGGTGCCTTGGGCGATGAACCGTGTCCCGAGAAGCTCTTGTGTTCCTCGGGTGGACCTCACAGGACGGCCAAGAAGGACCGGTTTTGAAAGAAAAGTTCTGATGTTTTTAAAAAACAAAACAAAACACAAAGGTATCTGTGGGTGAGCAGGCTCTGGCGTCGGAAACCGGTCCTCCCCGCCGGGGGGTTTTGTTGCACAGGCTTGACTGCAGTTGATTGGCACCGATGCCCGCCCTCTTGGCAGGAGAGGGAGGGAATGAATCACGTTTAAGATGAAGAGTTTCTTTCACTCTTTGTTTTCCTTCCCGAGCCTCTCCGGGAGGCTGCGATGGGTCACAGTGCTGAGCTATGATGAGCCAGAAGTTCACCTCTGGCTGCACACGAGGATGTTCTACGGCCCTTAAAGCGGCACTCGCGGCCGGCATCCTGTGCAGACCAATGACAGGGACATCGCTGGGCAGTTCGGGGACATTCCAGAGGACGCCTTCAGAGCGATGCGTGGACGGCCAGGGAGGGAGCCTGGATGAGGCATCTCTTCTAAAGCCACTTCTGCTAGGGCCTCAGAGCCTCAGGGCACTGGAACTTCTTACCGAAGGTCTTGATTTTTCAAGACCTACAAACGTTGAAAAGAGACGTCTGGAGAATAAACTGAATTTTACCCTCATCTGAGCAGGGGCATTGATTTAAAAAGAGAAAGGTGTTTAAAATCCAACAGCCATGTGTGTAAACACACTTCTGTGACATAATCTGGAAGACATCTTGCCCACGGAGAGCAGACTAGCTTGGGAAACATGGTTCCAAAGTAGTCAAAGGAAATGAATGTGCAAGCGCTGAGTGTCACCCCACCCCCCCCCACACTCTCTCTCTCTCTCTCTCTCTCTCTCTCTCTCTCTCTCTAACCGTGGACATTCCTGCAACAACCACCTGCCTCACTGACGCCAAATTTACACCCACTTGTAGTTTCCGTGACTTTCTAGCTACACAAGTTCTTCGTTCCAGTATTAAATCATGATTTGATATTTTCAAATGCAATAAATTTCAGCCTGAGCAGGGCCAACGACGGTCATCAAGGCACATCCTGCGTCCGCATCAACAGCCACAGGTGCTGACCGTGAAGTCGCAGTGCTGGCTGGCCAGGGGCGCGGGGGCTGGCCCTGTCATTGAAAGGAGGAGAGTGTCCGTCTTGGGACAGATGGAACCAAGTGTCTGAGGCAAAAATGGATGTGCCTTAGGCTATATGAAAGGTCACCTCCGAAGACGGACGGCACAAGCCTCCCCCCCACCCCCCCCCCCCCCGTGCACACTCCTCCCATCAAGAAATCTGCGTCCCCTTCCTCGGTCCGCTCTCAGCCCCGGAGCACGCGCAGCAGCGATCTCTCTGCCCAGGACAGCCTCACCCTGCATCTCCCCCGCCTCACCCGCGCCGCTCACAAGCAGGGGCGTGAAGTCATCGCATGCAACTAGCTGCAAATGGGGGTGGTAACCACTTCTGCATTTCCCTATTCATGGGCTCATGACGGATGCAAACTGCCTCTCAGCTTCATGAAGTGAGTTATTACAGGTGGCACAAGTGAGCACAAACTCGGTTTTCCCTTTAAAACTGATCCAGCTGCTTATCGAGAAAATGTTTTATAAGTTAATTAAATATGGAGCAGAAAGTCCTCCATGCGGGCACTTTTAATTAATCCTTCATTATAAATGCCCACGGATGTCCTGCCAGTGGGCACGAGCAGCGTGGGAGTCCGAGAACAAAAGGCACAGAGGCGGGATAAGCCTCCACGCCCCGTTCTGTTACTTCCAAAATTTTATAAACAGCTTAAAAATACCTACCTTTATGGCAGGTTTCAAAACAGCCAGCGCAAACACAAATCCGCGCACAATTCCTCCTTAATTTGCTCCTCTCCGTCCTTGCGTGTTGCTAAGAGACTGTCTTTTTCAAGGCTCAAGTACACAGATGTTTCCAAATTTAGAAAACAGGCAGACTCGCAAAAAGCAGCTTCAAAAAGGCAGTCAGAGGTAAAATTTATTTGTAATGATCAACCCACATTTCTCCATTCTCCAAATACATCACGGGATGTTTGGATAACGCGAGAAAACTTAAAAATGGATCCTCGGGGTGAGGCGGTTTCCTTAGTGCATACATATTAAAATAAACTCTGTGCTGTGTCTCCACTGCTTGCTCAAGGGGAAATGAGAGAAAAGTTGACCTTTCACTTAAAGAGAAACAGCCCTCGCTGGTTGGAGACCTTCACCCAGGCTTTGCCCGGCCGTGGTGGCTCCTGACAAGGGCTCAGGGCCGACGCCAGCAGGGCGGCCTGCAGCCAAAGCCCAGGACGCGGCGTGGGGGAGACGGCGCAGGTCACCAGCGGGACACGCGCCCACAGACACGCTTCCTCCTTGCTGTGGAGACTGGAGCAGCCGGTGAGTCCTAGTGTTAAAGCCACACATTAAAGAAGGATCACGGTATTACAAAAGCCTTTACTCTTGCCCTCAACTTTCCCGCGCCATTGCGCAGGTCATAACCACCTGCAAGGGCCGGGGGAAAGAAACAAACAACCCAATGGGCTGCTAACAGCTCATGAGCCAAGAAACCCAACACAAGGGACGTGAGCAAGGAAATCAACACTGAAATCAGAAGTGGCCCCGGCAGTCTGAGCGGCGCACCCCTTGTCCGAAAGGCTGCACCCCAGGAGCGGGTATGTCCCGGAGTACCCGTCCCCCGTCACGGGAAGCCGCAGGCGGGCCAGCTCTGTGGAGAGAGGCCAGATCAACGGCCTTCACGGAACAAGCAGCAGGCACGAGAGCCAGCCGTGACGACAAACCCGGACCCCCCTGCACGCGGCCGCGCACTCTGTGGCGTGTGAGCAGCTGCCTCGGAGAGACAGGCCGGAGCAGAGTGACAAAGACCAAGCGCAGCCTCCATCCTGCCGTCGGGCGGGTCCTGTCCTTTCTCTGAACACGGATCTCCCCGGGGAAGGCGAGGTGTGGGGAGCAGCGGGCGCAGGCGGGGGAGGGAAGCTACGTCTGCTGAGCCTCCACTCGCATCCTCTCCTCCAACCCCCACGACGCTTCTTGGCCGCACAAAGCCAGGCGGAGGCCCGGGAAGGCGCCGCAGGCGGGACTGAGCCTCTGGCCTCTGGACCTGCGCGCCACCAGCAGCTCGGGCTCTCCTCACGCGGCCTGCAGCCCCGAGCAGCCCCTGCCCGCCGCGCCGGCTCCGCTCCACGAGCCGGGATGCCGCCGCCAGGTCACGCCTCGGAACGCGCTTCCCCCGCAAACTCTCTGGCCTTTTCCCCTCACGGCCACCTCCGTCCAGACAGGCCCCTGGGTGTCTTCAGGGCAAGCCCCACGGCCACAGAACGCGCGAAGCTGGCGCGGCAGAGCCAGGTCACCTCTGCTCCCCGCAACCCGAAACACCCCCGTGGCCGGTGCCTGCTCGGAGCGGGGATTCCAGTTCTGCCCGTCGGGGCCTTCTTCGAGCCGCGGGGAGCCGGGACGTGAGCACTCGGGGCGCTGTGTCCCCAGCGGCGCCAGCCGCGTCTCCAGAGCCCCTTTTTCAAAGCCCCGAGGAGGTGAGTCTACATTTGTGATGAAGCACGACAGGTACCGGCCGCTGAACCCAGTTAGTGCTCATGGTTCTATTTTTCAACGACTTGGCTTCGAGAAAGGCTGTGGGCCATTAACAACGGGACTCACTGTCCAGTGTCACAAACGCTCCCCCTTCGCGGAGCGAGCCTGAGGCCAGAGAAGCCGCGGCAGTTGTGTCCTCCGGCCCCGGCGGCCTTTGGGGCACAATTCGGCTTCTGTGCTGACGGGAACCGCCAGGAGACGCGCCGCGGACGGACGACAGCTCCACGGACGCGCTCGCCGTGCACTGTGCGGCCCCAGCGGCCCCTTGCGGGAAGGGGGTCAGACAGGCCCGAGCAGCAGTGTCCTCGGCGAGGCCACCTTACCACTCCCACCCAGCCCCGCCCGGGCAGGCCAAGGCCCACAGCACCCACAGCCAGCGGCAGCGTGCGGTCTCGGGGCGCGCCCAGAAGCGGGCGCCCAGCCTGGCTGCCGGCGCAGGACGGAGCGGCGGGGACAGAACTGAAAGAACAGGCCCGTCAAGATCACTGCTCAGGAGCCAGCTGACATGGGACTGCGGGGTCGAGACTCTTTTTAAGAGGATCCTCAGTGTCTGGACGAGAACCGGGGAACAGAAGGACAACTGGAAAATGCCGCGTAGAGTTGACGCGTCCATATGCAGCCTCCTTCCTGGGCGATGCATTTCTGAAGGGGCTTCCTTTTTCGTGGAGCTTCCAGAAGGCGCTGGGCACTGCCCCCCCCCCCAGGCGTGCCGCTCTGGCATGCGGGGTATTTCCAGCGCCATCCAGCGAGGCCCTGCAGGCTCGGAAGACGCTGTCCGCACTCCCTCAACTACCTAGGGGAATGCAGACCGAGGGTCTTATCCAGGATTTGGGTTTTTGCCAAAAAATAACCTTCCATTAAACAACCCGCCTCTCCGTGGCAGAGCAAAAATCCACCTGCGGCGCCCCTGCTGTTCCCCTCGCGGTCGCCCTTGCGCCTGTGAGCGCCCCTCTCCCGGGCGCAGCCCTCCTGCCCGCGGTCCTGAGCCCAGCACAGCTCCGGCTTTGGAGTCTCGGTGTCGTGCCGATTCCCTGTAGACAGGCCATACATTGTTTCTTTTTCTGCCGCTTATCTGCCTGGTGCTGACGTGACCATCTGGCCCGTCCAAGAAGAACCCTGGATGGGGGAAACTCTCTTCTCTAACACCCTCCGCCATGAAGGGCAGGCAACGCTCAACCCACGACTTCCAGAGCAGTCGCGGCGCTCCAGGAGGCCAGAGACGGGCCTGGAGGGACAGACACGGCCCAGCCCAGCCGCCCGTGGGCATCGGAGGCTGTCGATGTGAAGGTGCGAGCCCAGGGCGCCCAGGCCTGAGGCGCCCCTCGAGGGCACACTGCGAGGTTAGCTTTGTTGATTTTAATGAGGTGTCGTCTGTTAAATATTTATGTAGGTGGAGAAGGTGTGGGTGAGCGCGGGCAGCTGAGAGCACCAGCTCTGGCGGAGGGGGAGGGCGCCGGCGCCAGGAGGGCCTCGGGACACCTCACGCCCAGCCAGGGAAGGACGCGTCAGCCGATGCTCTGCGAGCACGGCCTGCAGCCCTCGCCCGGCCGGGGACCTCACACGGTCCCGCTCCTTGGGACCAGAGCGTCATCAGGCGCAGAAGCTTCGGGCGGACACCGGCGTCGGGTGACGGGCGGCCTGCGGCCCTGGCAAAGCCGACAAAACCAGGGCTGGAGGGAGGAGGCTGCTCAAAATCTCCCGTGCAACAAACAGAAGACACGGGCAGGGGCGTCTCCAGACACCGCGGCGGGGGCTGCCGAGCAAGGACGACCGACAAGCGACCCGCGGGGGACCCGCGCTGTGGGCTCAGCTGCTCACACTGTTTGCGGCTCTGAGCAGCTTTCTGCAGTTGTGGAAATGCACGACTGCACTGTGGCCTCCCTGGAGAAGAGCCAAAATCTGCATCGCTCTAACGCTGGACGGTGTGGAGCAGGCTGGCTGCGAGACTCAAACAAACGACTGCAGAACGGCCCCCGAGGCACGGGTGTTCCAGGGCAGGCTACGTCTGTTCCCTGCTTCCCAATCGCCGGGTCTGCGGGCGCTGGTCATGGCTGACGATGCGCCGGCGGGTTACGTCCACGACCGGGTTTCAACAGCCTGAAGAACGGCTGAAGAAAACGATTTTCAAAGTTCGATTTTGGATTTAGGAGTCCGAGCACCAAAGTAAAGCAGCAGAAGGTGCTTCGTCTCGGGAACAAAAAGCCTCGACAGGAAAGAATCTAGAAAGTGGGTCAGCCACAGATGCCCGGGGGGCGTCATCTGCATTTCTGCTCGGAAATCCCACTTCTCTCATCACAGAAAACAAAACGCCCGATGACAGGAGAGAGGAAAACGCCGCGGGGCGAGAGGCCTTCCCGGCGTGGCTGCTGAAAGCTGGACGTGCGAATAACTGGAAATGAACCGCAGCGGACCCCAGCTCCGCCCGCGGCGTCGATGCAACCGGACGCGGACGCGCAGCGTGAGAGCACATCCCTGCCCGCTCAGCCTTGAGGTGACAGGAACCAGGAAGGCGGCTGGGCCGGCAGCAAGAGGAGGCCAGGGTGGAGCTGAGCCGTGGGCGGCGAGGGAGGGCTCGGGACGGCTCCCTGGCCGCTGCTCCTGGCGGGGTCACAGCTCCCCGCCAACTCCTCTGCCCCCCAACAGCCCCCACCATGTGCCACGCTTTTCCTTTTCCAAAGCGGACTATGTTCTTGCTGACCCTCCCCTGCGTCCCCCCTCCAGAGCCGGCGCCTGGGGGCCCCCAGCGGGGGGAGGACCCGGCCACGGCCCCACCGAGGACCACAGGTGCCGGCGCTGGTGGGGAACGTGCCCTGGTCCTCTCACCCCGTCACCGTGAACCCTGGCAACTGGAGCTCGTCACCCGAGCCCCGCAGGTGGAGGATGTGTCTGAGGAAATGAGCAAATCGCCTGGGGTCAGCCGGTGACCTGGTGCCCAGGCGGCCGCCCAAACCAGCCGGCCTCGCCACTGTCCCGCGGCCGCCGGATCCCTGCCCCTCTCGCCCGCTCTCTACGGCTCTTTTTCAGACAAAAATGCCACATTGAAAACCTGAACTCGGAAGCTGAGCCCCACCCCACCCCGAAAGGCCGGCCCGACCAACGCCAGGTCCAGCTGCACTTTCTTTTCTGACGAGTGTTTCTCTCACAGCGCTGCGCCGCCGGCCTGGGCCTCGCAGATCCCGCGTGACCGGGAAGCCTGAACACCTGCCTCTATCAAGAGAGGGCACAAATATTCCTTCCACGTTTCTTGGTTTTGTTTTCTCAGCAGCCAGAGTGGCGAGCGCAGCACCCAGCCCCCACCAGCTCGGGTCTGAGACGGCCCAGCGGCTGCGGAGCACCGCCTCGCCCTGACGGCCGCACAGCCCCCGCGTCCAACCAGGACGGAGCAGAACGACTTCAAACCAGCCTCTGAAGCTATTAGGGCAACATTAATTAAGATCGTTTTTAAAAGCTTGAGGCAGAAGAGAAATTAACATCCCATCTATTTTAAAATATAGTGCAGAAGAGAAAAAAATAAGTGTTGAGGACGAGCAGAGGACAAACTGCTTGACTGACATGTAATTACAATCACAGTAAACAGTTCACCGGGGACTGAGTCTTGCTTATTTTTATTTCCTTTAAAAAGGCCTATCTGGACAGCAAGAAAAATAGATTCTACTAAGCAAAAGTTCTCTATATTCTGGGCATATGTAAGTACAAGAAAACAATCAAGACTAAGGCTGGGCAGGATGTCCACTGCGAATTCGATCCCCAGCCAGGGAGTGACCCACTTGGCACCCCAAACCTCTCCTGTCTCCCTGCTGCTCCCCTCATCAGTGTGCTTCGGTCAGTCTGCCTGTTCTGGTCCCCACTCTGCTGGTGAGTCCTCTCACCCCCTGCACCTCTGGCCTGTACCCCAGCTCTTGCATGCATAAACAAATATTTAAAAAGAAATGTGGAGGGCCTCCCTGGTGGCGCAGGTGGTTGAGTGCAGCGCTGTGAAGTTGCCTGCAGCCTCTGCAGCGCTGGTTCGATCCCAGCCGGCCTGTGAGGGTCCCACGGGGCGTGGCAGACCTCTCCTGTCTCCCCGCTGCTCCCCTCAGCAGTGGATTTCAGTAGATCTGCCTGCTCTGCTCCCCGCTCTGTCTCTGGTGAGTCCTCTCACCCTCCCGCGCACCTGGACTATACCCCGGTTCTTGTATAAATAAAAAAAATAAAAGTGGAGCCTTCCAGAGCTCCAGGGCCCTGCTCTCATTACAAGCTCTACTGCCTCAGTGATTCTACCGGGAAGTTACTATCTGGTAGTTATTTTCCTGCAGCAAAAGTAAATTCTCCTCAGATGTCTATCCCCGCCAAGCCCCACCAGGTCTTACCTGAGAAGCCAAGTCCCTCCCACATCTCTCTATTCAACACATGACATACAGATGCACATTCAAGAGCAACCCAGCAGGATTCCTAGAGCCGCAGGCTCCTGTCACCATAATGAAGCAAGGACAAATACAGGGACCTCCCAGGGGCCATGGCTGCAGACCTAAGTGTTAGCAGCACCCCCTCTCTCCACTGAACCATTCTGTCCAGTGCCAGGTGGCTCGGGGCCAGGTGGCGCATCTCTCTGACAAGCGTGTCCACATGTGCACCTACAAGGTGTCACAGAAATATTTTCCAATTCTCAGAAAATCACTTTCATACTGTGGAGTTTTACTTATGCCAGAGTCTCCCTCATGGGCCTGCTCGAGCCAGCGTCCGTTCCTCCAGGGTTAGATCAGGTCAGCCTGGCCAGTCCCGCCCGCTTCTCCTGACCCGGCAGAGGACGCCCCTGCCCCACGCCCCCCGCTGCATTGGCTCAAGTGCTTTCTCAGGGCACCGTAGTGCAGGGATGCACATCCTACCTCCGCTACGCGCCCTGTTCCCTAGTCTTGGAAACAGGCAATGCTTTTCCTTTTTAACCTTCAGAACTTGATATCAGAGGGGGCTTAATAAATGTTAACTGACAAGAAATTGAATTAACTTAATGTTTTGCACCTGCCTGGCTGAAACAAGGCACTGCTTGCAGCCAGTATGACTTGTTAAAACTGGACATTGTTGATATAGATTATTTTCCTTATAAACATAATTTTAATAATCAAACTGCTTATTCTGCTAACATGACACAATCTAAATAATTTCAGTTTTGGTGTCTCGTCCATCACACACTCTGAGAAGCCCGACTCTCGTGTGGAGTGAAAGGTAGATGGCTCACCCTCCACTTACCAGCGCGCACCCATTTCGCCGTGCAACAAAGCAACTGCTTCGTTTCCTAACACACTGCAAAATTAGCTTGGCAGATAAGGTACATCAACGCTTGGAGAGAGGCCACACAATCGGCACATCGCAGGGAGGGTGTGTGACTGACTTTCAAACCTAAAAATACACAAGTTGAGGGAAGTGAGTGGAGCGCACTGACTTGAATACACCCTATTTAAGTCGCGACGACCCGACTATCCGTTAGGTGCTGCAGCGGTGCTGGTATGAACAAAGACACTGAAAAGTAAAATAAATCAACCCTAGGAGCGGATGAAAAGCACTTTAGGGCGGAGGCTGATGCAGGCAGAGGCCCAAGCACTCCCCGGTGACCTTCGCAGGCCACGGCCGCTGCGGGTCCTTCGCACCTGCACTCAACACCCGCTAGTTTCCTCTACTTCGGGGAGCTGCAGCCTATTAAAGGGCAACGCATGAAGAACCAACACTGATTAAACAGAACCACTCCCAGCTTTGTGCAAATGTCCTGCAGGGACACATTTTAAGTAACAAGCTTCCTGGTGCTTTGAAAATCCAGCTGGATTTACAGGATTTTTTTTTTGAGCCAAATCTCAAGACACCGTGTCCTTCACTCAGGTCAGATATGCTGACAACAGGAGAATGACAGAGCGGCCACGGGCCGCAAGAACTACAAGGTATTGATTAAAATGACATCAAGAACAGATGCTTTCCACAGCCATTTAACTGCCAGCGCAGAGGACATGAGCTGTGCTCCCCCAACGCACCATTCCCAGAGCTTCCGAGAGGGCCTCCGCCACCCACCGCCGGCAACTTGGGGCTAACGAGGGGGCTAAATCCAAACCCAGTTGCGAGCATCATCCCGACCCAGTTGTGATCCATTCTGGATCAGAAGGAAGTGCCAACCGATTTCATATTTTTTCAACTTTTCATTCACTCTGCAGATTTACAAGCTCTCGTTTGGCTATACTCGAACCATGACTCAAAAAAAGGACATTTCTGAGCGGAGACAGCAGGAATGAATTATGGTGGACTCATCACCGTCCTAACTTTACCTGCTGCAGTGATAACCATACTTCCACAACGTAGTTTCAGAGGAAACTGTGCAGTGCTTGAGGAGATGCAAATTGACACTTCCAAGATAATCCTCTGTCTGCTGGTCCTACTTTCTCTAGACCGCAGCCATCCCGACAGGCAGGGTCTGAGGGCTTCCAGTCTTCAGGTGGATGCAACAGGACACAGGAGACCACGACAAACTCCAAAACTCCAACCGGCTTAAGAAATACCCCGGTGGACCTGCCTGTCAACTACACAATAATATAACTAGGTGACTATCAAACTGGAACCATCTTGAATGAAAGGGAAATGGAAAATGGCTTAGAAAAATAAAAAGGAAACTACGAAGGTTGATCCCCTATTTGATGACTATTTCTTCTAAAATGCCTTCCATCACCCTGGCAGTGCCTGGCGAATGAGATGAAATAAATGAGTTCACGGAGCTGAGGAGCAACAACATCTTATATTAAACATGTATCAGAAGTTCACTGGGACAAACTTTCAAGCCGCATTAATTCTAAGCTGACCTGATTCTCCCATTCTAGGGCAACTTTAGGGTGAGGAGGAATGTTGAGAAGAACTCAACTCCAGACCTTCGCTGGCCCAGATCTGAATCCTAGCCCTGAAGCTTGCCAACAGGTGTCAGGCATCGCGCTTCCACGAGCACTACATGCATCACCACACGAAAGATTCAGCTCGGGGGGAAAAAAAAACCAGCCACAGATAAAATCATAATACTTTTTCTTCCAAGGGTTCACTGTTCGGTGATAATGTACTTGAAAATGCTATAAAAGCATTCTGTTTCCTAATAACTGAAATAACTAAGGTACTGAAATATTTATTGACTAAATGAATCTTCTGTTATGGAATCTTATTCCAACTGCACACCTGCAGTCAGGGTCTATAAAACAGGTGGTATGTTCGCTCTCATTCCCCCCTCCCCAATTTTTTCCCTTCTGAAGTTGGCTCAGAGGAGTTTCTGTGACTTGCAACTAAGGATATGAAATAGCTGAAAGAATTAGGAATATTACCTAATTCTAAACATATTACCAAATAGAAGCCAAGCAGAAGATTATATCTGACCACCTAACTACTAAAGCTTTCACTGCAAACAAACAAAAACCCAAGAGGAAAGCTTAAAATGAATACATTAAAAAAAATCACAACAAAAGAGGCAAAGTGCTAATAGTCTTACAATATAAAGAACTCTTATATCCTTATAATTATCCCCAATAGAATAGACAAAGCAAAAAAAAAAAAAAATCCCAAGATAAGTCAGATGTTCAGGAAGCTAATAAATATGAGACCAGATATAGATACATAATTATATATAAATGAGACTGCACACGTATATAACTCTCTACCCTCTTTGATAATCAAAGAAAAAATTACAATGAAATGTTTTTCATCTATTAAATAACTGGCAAATAGTTAAGACTTAACACTAACATAGATTATAATCCACTCTGTGGGCTGAAGAGCCAATGGCATGTCCTTAACCAAGGTTTCCATGTCTAGAAATTCACCCCAAGGAGACAAGTAGATTAGCTGAATAAAACATGTAAGGCTGTTCACCAGAAGCCGAAAAGGTAAATCTCCATGTCCAATGGGAGCTTATTAGTGGCGAGACCCTCCAATGGAGAGTTAGGCAGTCACTCTACCACCCACCTGGAGAGGAGTAAGTCACATATTCAGAGGACATATTAACATATGATCACATTTTAAACAATGCACATATATCTATAAAGTCTGGAAATACACAATCCAAAATATTAATGCCAGCTAGTGGATGTACAATTTTCGCTCTGTCCTTTATACTTCTCACTATTCTTCATTATTTGGATTTCCCATAATCCAAACATATTCTATTATAATCCAAACATAACTGTATTATTTGGATTTTTAAAAATTTTTTTCACTGCAAACAACTGAATGGGAAAAACAAAGAATGTCTATAACTTTCAAATAAAGAGCCTTAGGCAACACTGACGAAAACCAGCCAACAGCACTAGAGGCAGGAGTCAGGCAGAACTAGGTGAGAATCTGGGATCCGCCACTCCAGAGAGACTGCAACGCTGGACAGGTGAAACTGACTGCTGCTGCATTTCTCAGAAAATATCCCCACTTTTAAGTGACACGTGTACTTCAGCTCAGTCCTGCTTCTCCTGTATCATAACCCAAGGACATCTGCTCCTTCTCTGGTCAGCTTAGACACAATCCATTGCGGGAGGTCACAGAGGTCACACACAGCCACTTGAACAGGCTCCCCGATCCCAATTTTTTAAGTGAACAAGACCCACCTCTTCAACCAAACTTCGGCCACACTTCTCGGGACCCTCTCTGTGACAAGGCTCTCAATGCTGGGGTCCTGGGGTCCATGTCTGGCCTCACTGCACGGTCTTAGTAAGGAATCTGCTAATCAGCCCATGGAGGACCCCGCCCTGGATAGCTGATCAAGCTCCTCATGCCCGACTTTGATGCACAAGTCCTGGATCTATCTTTGGCAACAACCCCCCGCCGTTCGAGTCCCCGGTCAGCAACTTTCATTCCATTGATCTCCTCACTCTGCTCTAAAATGGCTGTGCATGCCCAGTTGTCTCTGCTGTGTCTGCAGCCAAGTCCCAGCTTTCTGCCCCTGTGGCAACTGTCTGGAAAAAAAAAAGAAAAAAGAAAAACAAACCCAAAACCCAAACCAAAAAACCAAGTGTTTACTATTTACTATTTCACAAGTGTCAGAGTAATTTTTTATTCAACATATATATACATATATAAATGCCTTGGGACCTCCAGGTACACAGAGCTTGTCAACTCACCCCACTGCTGCAGGAAAGAGCAGCCTGCTTCCCTAGCATGACGCAGAGGCTCAAAATACTGAGCTTTAACATGGCCCAGAAGCATTAAACATCAAAAACAGAACAGACAAAAATCCCCAGGGCTGGTCTTTTTAAAATCTTGATAGCCATGATCTCACTTAAATTAAATTTTAGAGAATGACATGAAAGGGGCAGACTACGCCGTGAAACGTGCTTGCGGAGGACAATGTCCTGCACCGTGGGCGGCTGGGGCCGGCCCGGCCGGGGCGGGAGGCGGGATCGCACGCCTGACGGTGCAAAACGAGGGAAGCAGGTCAGGGATGCTCGTTCCTGCATGAGGCTGGCATGAATTCAAGAGGGAAATGTCAATCCTCTGTTCAAATTAGGCAAATTAGAGAAAACTGTAACGGCACTTGGATTTTTAATTTCTACCAAACATCAAGAATCTAGAAATAGCTCAGAGTTCTTGGAAAGCAATTCCAGTTTGCCGTCCCTGCAAGTCACCCACTGCTGCTGCCCGAACCAGAACCGGGAAGCACCTTGTCACGGACCAGTGTCAGGGACGGGGCTACACACAGACCCTCTGAGGGTGAAATCCTCCGCCTGAAGCGCCACTGAAGGAAGCCGGTTCATCTTCCTGAGAGAAGGGATAGCCCAGAACTCCCACACAGCACCAGGCATGACTTCATTATGTTAGATCTGAAAAACGAAGGAGAGCTTCGCCATCTGCTTTCCAATACAAAATTAGTGTCTTCCGCAAGTTACCAGGGAGGCAGGTAACATGTGCTGTCACTTTGGACGTTGGATTCGCCTGCAGTTGAGCGCCGTGGGAGACCGTGAAGGAGCTCCCGTCCGCTTCTTCCCAAGCTCATGCAGTCAGGAGCAGCACGCGTCCTCCCGCCGCAAGTCAAAGGGAAGTTCCCAGGCAGGTGTCTGCAAGAAGGGAGGCCAGCTCCGGGGAGCAGAGGCAGGGGACTTCTGAGCTTTGGCACAGGAGAGAAACTGGGTTGTCTGTCATCACCACTGCGCAGCCAGCCAGTGAGCCCTGCTAACGGCCAGTGCTGGAGGCCACACAGCCTACAGGTCCCAAAGTGAATTCAAATACTTGTGGACGGCCGGCTGGATTTAAAGAAAGATATTTCACCTCATGTGTCACCACTTTGAGCATCATGGGACCCAAGGAACACACTTTGGGTGTCCCCTGATACCTGAGTTTTAGGCACAAATTCCATGTCCGTTTGTAACTCCAAGTCCACGTGGTCACCGGCAGGAGACAATCGGGCAAATGGGTCAAGAAGAAAAAAGGCCAGATGGGCTCCTGATCCACTAAAAACTGCGCTGACCACCCCACAGTCCCTGAAGCACAAGGACCCCATGGGAGGGGTTTACACCGGTGGAGAGAATAGAAATCCCCGCGTGGGGATCTGGATCAGACGACGCTTCCAGGGGCGCTTCCGCGCGTCTGGGGAAAGACTGTGGCTCTGCGGTCATCTGTCACCACCGTCCTTTCCAGAGCTCTGCCGCCTAGCAAATACTCCTTCATCAGGGGACGAAACTTTTCAGCCTTTGAAACGCCAGGAAATCCCCCCCAGCTCGACGCCAGTAAACATGGAGCAAGTGCCGTCCAGTAAACATGGAGCTTCTGAGCCGCCAAGCTATACCGCCATTGTTGAAGCTAATTTTTCAACCCTATAAGCTACAGGGCACTTCTCATTCAAAGGGATTTCTAATAAACAGCAGAAATAGACCATTTCTCCTTAGTATTTCTTTTTTTTTTTCCTCCTTAATATGTCTACTGTCCCAAAGGTCATCCGCACTTGAGCTCAATCACTAAGTGACGCCAAGTCTCCCTCCCCAGCAAGCTTTAGAAATGGGCTCAGTTCCAGAGAAAGCAAACCACTCCTGGCTTGGACTGCAAGCATCCCCTCCCATGCACACTCGCCCCACCTCCTCAGCTATCCTGCTCCTCAGATCTCTGCCGGAACAAAGAGGACGGTCTCCCTCCTCCCAGCAGACCCAGGAGCAAAGGGCAGCAAGGGGTGGCAGCACCCCCGGACCACAGCCAGTGGACCCCTGTCTGCTTCTCCCCTTTTCCGTGTCAGCCATTTTGATCATTCAAGACGTATTCTTGCAAGAAGATAATTTTATTAGCAGGCTTGAGGAAGTTGTGCAACGCAAGGAGGTGGCAAGACGTTAGCGGTTTCTCCTGGCACAGTGGATGCCGCCGCGTCACACACTCTGAGGAGGAAGCTCCGCGTTGTGGGTCTGGAGTCTGACTGCTTGGGGCCAGGCCAGGCTCTGCTGAGGTGGCGTGTCCTGGAGCAAGCGGCGGCCCCGCTCTGTGCAGCCTCAGCCACCAGACAGGCGCCGGCTTGGAGGGTTGGTGCCAGCTTGGAGGGTTGGTGCCGGCTTGGAGGGCTGCGACTATCAAATGATCTAATGCAAACTTGGAAACAGTGTAAGTACGAAACCGAAACTGTAAGCTCCATGTTAGATAAAACTACTATGTGTACATTTTTAAATAATGTAATTCTGGGGCCTCCCTGGTGGCGCAAAGGTCAAAGACCCAGCACGTCACAGCCACTGCAGTTTGATCCCCGCCGGCCAGGGAGCTACCCACATGGCGCAGCAGGCCTCTCCCGTCTCCCCCTGCTCCCCTCAGCGGTGGGTTTCAGTGGATCCCCCTGTTCTGCTCCCCACTCTGTCTCTGGGGAGTCCTCTCACCCCCCCGCACCTCTGGCCTGCACCCCAGTTCTTGTGTGCATAAATAAATAAAGATTTAAAAAAAAACCAAGAATGTAGATCTGTGTGACTGGCTTGGAATAAAGTCCAGGACAGTCTTTTGTGAAGACACGACGGAACACCAGGCGACGGTGCGTGTTTTGGAAGAAGAACGCGCGCTGCTGCAGGTGCTCACAGGATCTAGACACCACACCCCCCACACTGCGCAGGCTTCGGGGTGCTCACATCTGCGTCCGGGTCTCTGCCCGCATGAACGAGCATCCTCCGCTGTTACACCTGCTGCTGCAAAATTAAACATTCTGCAGTGGCCTTTGTGACCTTCGGCCTCACCTCTTATTTCCAGGCCTCGGGACGCGGAAGGTCCTGAAGCGCCCAGGGCTCCCTCCAGTCCCTGACCCTCAGCACAGTCGGGCCACGCCGCGCGCCCACGGCGCCCCGACACCCCGGAAAAGGGTTTCCCTGCCGTCCCTCCCGCCCGCCCCAGGAGCTCCTTCTGCATCCAAGGCCGCCCCGCTCCGCCCCTCGCGGGCCCTTCCTCCCGCGCTCTCGCCGGTTCCGCCCGGCCCTGCGCCCGCCCCGGCCGCCCCCCAGCCCAGGACGCGGCTCCGGACGTTGCTCCTTCGTCCTGTAAGTTCCAGACGGGCGTCTGCACGGGGGTGTTTAGTTGGAACCGCCCCGCGCGCCCCCAGGGCCGCCCGCCCAGCTGCCCCGCGCCCTGCGCGCTCGGTTCCCGGCTCCCCTTCCCGGGAGTCCCCCCGGGCCACCCCCCGCTCGATGCCGGCTCGCGGGCGCACCCCGGGTCGAACCCTGACACCCGCGCGCCCCTGGACCCGAGCTCGGGCCGCGCGCGCGCCCGGCCACCTGCGCCCCGAGCCGGCGCGCGCCCCGGTCAGCGTCCAGCGCGCGTCGGCGGAGCCGGTTGGTCCCGGGCGAGCCAATGAGCGCGCGGGACCCGCGGCCGGGCCGGATGCTGCGCCCGCCGGGCGCGGGGAGGAGGCGCAGGTGCGCCCGGCCCGGCCCGGCCCGGCCCGGCCCGGCACGGGGGGCCCAGCCCGGGGCCGCCCCCGCGCCCCGCGGTCACTGCGGCCCGGCCTGCCCCTCGCCCGCCGCGCGCCTGCGGCCACGGCCCGGGAGGGCGGGAGCGCGCGGGGCCCGGGCTCGCGAGCCGGTCAGCGCCGGCCGGGGCGCAGCTGGGCCCGGGGTGGGGGGCGGGGGGGCGCCCGCTCCTCGCGCGGCCCGGCCAGGCGGACCCGGGCGCGGGGCTCCGCCAACGGCCGCCCGAGTCCCCGCGCGTGGCCCAAGGCCGGCCCGGCCCAGGCGCGCCCCCCCCAGCGCGGGTCAGCCGGCCCCGCCCGCGCCGCCCCTCCCGCCGGACAGCGCCCCGGGCGGCCCCGCGGGTCCCCAGCGCCGGCGGAGCTGCCGCAGCGCCCTCCTGGGGTGCCCAGCCCGGCGGCTCCGCGCACCCCGCGCGCCCCGATGCCGCCCGCCCGGCTGGCGGCGCCGCGCCCTGGGGGGGCCGTGTCCGCGGAGCCGTCCCCGCCGAGGCCTGGCGCCGGCAGCCGCGGGGAGCCCGGGCCGGGCAGCCGGGGCGCGGGAGGGGAGAGCCGGGGGGAGCCGGGGGGAGCCGGGGGGGGGGCTGTGGGGGGCGCCGCGGGGAGAGCCGGGGGGTCCTGGGGGGCCTTGGGGAAAGCCGGGGGGAGCGGGGGAAAGCCGGGGGGCCGTGGGGGGCCGCGGGGAGAGCCGGGGGGCCGCGGGGAGAGCCGTGGGGGGCCGCGGGGAGAGCCGGGGGCGCGGGGCACTCACTCCGCGTAGCCGGTGGCCCAGGGCAGCCGGCGCGTCTCCTTGAGCGTGAGGATGGGCCGCGCGATGTGGTCGGCGCTGCACTCCACCTCGTCCGGCGACAGCCCCAGGAACTCGGGGCGCCCGTAGGGGAAGCGCAGCGGCAGGTCCGCGCCGCCGCCGAGCTCGGGGCCCGCGCCGCCGGCCATGATGCCGCCCATGAGGTTGGCCACGGCCGCCTTGACCCGCGTGAGCATCGTCCCGCGGCCGCGCTGCCCGCGCCGCGAGTGGGGCCCGCGCGCCCCCCGCTTCCGCCGCCCGCCCGGCCCCCGCGCCCCGCCCGCCGCCCGCCCGGGGAGCGGAACTGAGCGGCGCGGACGCGGCCGCCGCCCGGCCCCCCGCGCCCGGCCGTCACGTGGGCGCCGGCCCGCCCCGCGCACCCCGCGCCCGCCCCGCACCCCGCGCCCGCCCCGGCCCCCCCCGCGCGCCCGCGCGCCCCCCCCCCGCCTGCCGGGCCGCCGCGGGGGGGGCGCGGGGCGGGCACCTGGCCGGGCAGGTGGGGCGCGCGGGGCCGGCCGGGCGCGCTCGCGGGGGAGCGCTGTCCCCGCGCCCGGGGGCGAAGCTGGGGGCGGGGGGCGGGGACAGGGGGGCGGCGGGGGGCGCACCTGCGGGACGGGCTCGCGGAGCTGCAGGACCCGCGGCCGCCTGGACCGCCCCGGACCCCGGGCCGCGCTTACCCCCCCTCCCCGTGCACCGCGCCCCGGGGCCCCCGGCGCACCCCGCGGCCACCCGGGGAGCTCGCGGGCGAGGCGGACAAAGGCCTCGGAGGGAGGCGGGCCCGGGACGCGGCTCCCCCCGCCAGGCCGGGCCCCGGGCGCCCCGGCTTCGCCCTCGCCCTCCCGCGCGGCCGCAGCGCCTGCGGGGCTCGGACACCGGGACCTCGAGCGGACCCCGCAGCCCCGGGAGCGGGGACTGTGCGCGGAGACAGGCCTCGCCCGGGAAATTTTGGGGTGAAGCAAAAATGTCTGAAGCACAGGCGCGCCCCGGCAGGAGCCGCGTGTCCGCGTCGGCGCCCGACCCCCTGCGAGCGCCGCGGCCGCGCGTGACCCGTGCCCGGCTCCTGCCCCGCAGCCCCCCGCCATCTGCTTGGCAGGACTCGGCGCTGCGCCGGGTTTCTGGGGCGCAGGAGGAACACAGGCCCCCGCTGCTTCTCGCGGGGGGGGGCGGGGGGGCAGCAGGTGCCGGTCGGGAAGGCGCGTCTCCGAGGGGGGCCGCAGCCCCTGCTGATAGGCCAGGCCCGGTGAGCCTCGCGGAGCCCCAGAGTTTCTCCCTGGCTGTAATGCTGTCCATTTATTTTTTTTTAAGATTTATTTACACAAGCACTGGGCACAGTCAGAGGCGCGGGAGGGGGACAGGATCCACCAGAGCCAGAGCGGGGAGCAGAGCAGGCAGAAGGACCGAAGGACACTGCTGAGGGGAGCAGCGGGCGGCAGGAGAGGTCTGCGCGCCATGCGGGACCCTCCTCCGGTGGCCGGGGAGCAGCCGGGGATCGAACCAGCACTGCAGAGGCCGCGGGCTGCTTCGCAGCCCAGCGCTCAACCGCTGCGCCACCGGGGAGGCCCCCCCCCCCGTAATGCTTTTTAAAAGGGCGTTTCCCCCCCTCTGGTTTTTATAGGAGGCACCCGGTTGAATACACCAAATGATTATGTAGAGCACCACAGTGTCCAGCCCTGCAGTGAAATCCTTTTCCTGCCAATTCTTTTCCTTCTTTCCACAGGACAGAAATGTAATTTTATCTTGGCTCTTCCTTTTTCTCTAAAAACTGGGGAGCAGGATTCTAAATGATGCAAAATCTAAATGATCAACGAGGTTCTTCTCCACCTTTGGTTTGTTAAAGTGTGGACTGGGGGGGGGGGGCTCCCTGGTGGCGCAAGGGGTTAAGCACGACACTGTGAAGCTGTCCCCAGCCTCTACAGCATCAGTTCGATCCCCGGCCAGGGAGCTACCCACAGGGCGCAGCAGACCTTTCCTGTCTCCCCGCCGCTCCCCTCAGCAGTGGGCTTCAGTGGATCCACCTGTTCTGCTCCCCACTGTCTTGTGAATCCCTTCACCCCACACCCCTGGCCTGCACCCCAGCTCTTCTACATAAAAATAAAATCCTAAAAAGAAAAGAACACATCCTACTTTTAGCCAGCTTTTCCTGTCTTGATTCTTTTATAATTTCTTCTCTTAATGCTTGTGGCCTTGCTCTGGCTCCGGGACACTGGCTCACCAGTTTGCTCTTGTGGACCCAGAGCCGCCTGATCTCTAAGCTGGTCGGATGAGAAAATTCTCTGGCTGCATTCCAGACTTTGGGGGATGAACACCAGGCTGAACTAGTCCTCTCGCTGACCTGACTGAAATGTTTGAGAAGTGCCCATGTGGGAAGCGTGTGCTGGTGGCCTGGCAGGGACACGGAAGCGCAGGGAATGCATCAAATGAGAAAACACACAGTGGCTCTAGAGCGCCGACTGTACGGACACACAAGCCAGCCACGGACGGGCCTCATGGACTGCATCTATTCAGACACGTAGGAAGTGTCTCTGGCTCTCGGACTTTCAGGGCTTACGTTGGTGTGAAATCCCAAGTACCCGTCCTTGGGGCGGATGTGTGAGTCGTCTGGCCCACACGAAGCTGTAGAGCAGGAAGCAGGATGACCACTCCGTCCTGACCACCTCGCACACTGATCACCCAGTAGGTCTCTGCGCATGTGGCTGTCATGTGCAACGCAGGGACTGAAAAGTGTAACAGCTGTTTACCTAGATCAATATATTTATGCATAAAATAAAATCTAGATTCTTGGTAGTGGTATTAAAAAGTATCCAGGTAATCTTTACTAGAAAAATACAGAACATCTTTGCTCTTTGCCCTTCTTTGTATTGTGTGATTTTACATAGTTTCTTTTGTTTTTGAAGATTTATTTTTATTTATGCACACAAGAACAGATGTGCAGGGGTGAGAGGACTCACCAGAGACAGAGCGGGGAGCAGAACAGGCGGATCCACTGAAATCCACTGCTGAGGGGAGCAGCGGGGAGACAGCAGGGGTCTGCTGGCCCTGTGGTCAGCTCCCTAGACTGGGGATGGAACTCGTGCTGCGGTGGCTGGTGATAGCTTCCTAGTGCCGAGGCTTAACCCCCTGCACCTCCAGGGAGGCCCTGATTTTACACAAGTCTTATTGTAACGGTTAGGATTAGGGCACGAGGTACAATCTTTCAGAGCCTGAGGCTTCGTAAGGTTTGAATTTGACTCGGGAATCGCCACTCATGTATCCCCCAGGCAGCTCGCATTCAGCATGTCACAAACAGAATCTGTTCTCTTCCCAAGACAGCGTCCCTCCTGAGCCTGTACCAGCCCCCTCTGCAGTCTGGGAATCCTGGGGGTCTCCTCTGTGGTTTCCTTTCTCATTTTCCAGGAGCAGTCTGTGCACCCGTCTCGTTGATGCTGTTTCCCAAATATGTCTCGAGTTTGTCTCCTCCTGACTATGCTAAAGCTAAAATTTTGCTCGTTTTCTTTATTTTAGTCTATTCAGAATTTTTCCTGGTGTTCGGCGGAGCTGTCTTCACACAGCCGCTGGAAGGAGGTTTTTTTTTTTTTTAATAGGGGCATGTTTTTATTTATTTGTTTGTTTGTTTTGTTTATACAAGCACTGGGTACAGTCAGAAGCGTGGGAGGGTGAGAGGATTCACCAGAGCCAGAGCGGGGAGCAGAGCAGGCAGAAGGACCGAAGGACACTGCTGAGGGGAGCAGCGGGCGGCAGGAGAGGTCTGCGCGCCATGTGGGACCCTCCTCTGGGGGCCGGGAGCAGCCGGGGATCGAACCGGCGCCGCAGAGGCCGCGGGCAGCTTCTCCACCCAGCGCTCAACCGCTGCGCCACCGGGGAGGCCCCGGAAGGAACTTTTTAAACTCAACACCTGGTCACCTTCCTCCCTCCCCGGTGTTAAACTCTCCATTGAGCCACTGAGAACCCCTAGGCTGACCTTCCTGACCCTCCACTGGTGACCTTCCTAGGGACATTCCCTCCCTCCCCACAATTCTGGGACGTGGCTTGGCCCACTGCCTCCCTGTCTGAAACCCCACTCACACCTTCTTCTCTTTTGCCAGAAATGCCCCCAGCACATGCTCTACCCCTCCCCCCGCACCTAGTGCTAACTGCTGTGTTTTTTTATACCACCCCCCAATCTTCTCAGCAGTTAAAAACATTCTTCTCTGGATTCCCAAAGCACCTTTATATAACTCAGCTTACAATTATAGCCTCTCACATTGTGTTATAATTATCTGATTCCTGCAGTGTAAGATGATTGGGAAAAAAAGAGGTGGTTTCTTTTTTCTCTTTGAATCTGCCGTGTTTAGCGTATGGTGTACGTCAAATAAAGGTCGGATAAATAGATGAGTAAACTGATGACTGCCGCGGGGAGAAATGGCAAGAAGTGTCTTGTCTAAAGTTCACGTTAGAAGAATTTTAGTGACATTCTCTAGTGAAAGAAGATGGAAGTAAACGGTTTATAAACCTAGGCTGGTGACCAGAACATCTTAATTTGGGCGCCCAGAACTTACCAGATTTAGTGACAATGTCCTCAGCATTCAAGTGAGGGGATACCATATGCCGAAAATCATTTTATTTAATACATCTGGAACCCAAGACTGTGTCCTAACTTTGAATAGAATGATATTTTGCATCTCTCTATACCTAATGCCATTGGCCTTTTTACCCCAGCATCAATATGTGGGAAATACCTGTGACTGAATTTTCAATCATTTCAAGATAGAAAATTCGAATCAATTTTCATAAATACTGTTTTTTTTTTTTTTCAAAATACCACCTAGTAGTGATTTCTGTCTGGAAATGAACACTTATTTTTGTCTCTCCTAGAAAATGATTTTTTTCATTCTTTTGATTTTCATGAAATCAATTGAAATTGTCCATAAAAACAATGGAAAAATATCTTTAGAAATATTTCAAATGAAAATAATCTGTGTGCCCAAGAGGCACGTCTTGAGAAGACCTGTTTTGAACAGCTCGGGGAGAGCGATCCACAAACTTGAGTGATAGCATGAAAATTAAAAATCAAATTAAGTTTTTAAAAGAATGAACCTGGGTTGTTCTAAAGGTAGGAGGACCTGAAATGATAAAAACCCCCAGAGGAAAACCTTGGGGAGATACTCCTTGATCTTTGTCCTGACAGTGATTATGACACGGAAAGCATGAGCAACAAAATGAAATTTTTTTGAGATGTGACATCAAACTAAAGAACTTTGCACAGCAAGAAAAAAAGATCAACAAAATGAAAAGGCGAGCTAAGGACTAGGAGGAAACGCTTGCAAACTACACATCTGACAAGAAGTCAATACCCAAATATACCAGGAACTCCTATCCCTCAATAGCAAGAAGGGGAAGTCACCCGATGAACAGTGGGTAAAGGACTGAGCAAGTATTTTTCCAAAGAAAACACTCACGTGGCCAACAGGTGCATGCAGAGCAGCTCACCGTCACGGATCACCAGGGAAATGCAAATCAAGACCGCAGTGAAATGTCCCCTCCCAAGTGTTAGAATGCCTGTCGTCAAGAAAGTAAGAGATTAGTGCTGGGTATGTCGGTGGAAGGTAGCCCTTGTGCACTGCTGGGAATATAAACTGGTATAACTACTATGGAAACAGTATTGAGGTTCTGGGAAAAATTAAAAATAGCACTAACATATGATCCAGCAATTTCACTTTTGGGTATAGAGCAAAAGGAAGCAAAATCACTACTTCGGGGTGCTGTCTGGACCCCATTCATTGCAGCACTCGTTACAATAGCCAAGATCTGGGAACAGCCCGTGTGCGTGGAAGGTGAGCTTGTAACGAAGCTGGGACCTAGACGCGCGTGGACTGTCACCGTCCACACCAAGGAAATCCTGCCGTTTGCAACACATGGGTGGGCCTTGTGCTCAGTGGAATAAGTCAGGCAGAGAATGGCAAACTCTATGTGAGTTCACTTACGTGTAGAATCTTTGCAAAACCAAAATCATAGCTACAGAGAACAAACTGGTAGTGAGGGTGGGGAGGGAAGTGGGTGGAGGTGATGAAAGTATACAGATTTCCAGCTCTAGGGGAAAGAAGCTCATGTATAGCGCAGTGACGACCGTTGGCAATACTGTATTGTACATTGGGAGCTGTTGAGAGAGTGGATCTGAAACATTCTCTCCGCAGGAAAATAAAAATTAGTAAGTGTATGAGGTGATGGAAGTTAACTTATTGCTGTAATCATTTCACGTATATACATATATCAAGCCATTATGTTGTACACTTTACACATACAATGACGGATGTCAATGATATCTCAATAAAGTGGAAAACAAATAAAATGTAGCGGGAGAAGAAGCCTGAAGACGCTTACTGGCCACCAGTATCCGTCTGCGCCTCAGAGAAAATGTTAATGCGCTTTTCCAGCAATGAGTCGAACACTGGAACTTTGTGGACCAATTTGGAAATTTCTATCATTGAACTGTTCTAAAATAATATACTTAAAATGCTACCACTTCTGGCACATAACAGACATTTCATAAACTGTAGGGATCATTTTTTACTGGGAGATCACTGCGCTAGAGGCAATTAAGAGTTTGTTTCTCGTCTCTACGCCGGCGAGAACCAAACAAAAAAGACACCTTAAAAAAAAAAAAAAAGATAGATAAGGAGTTAACTCACTCGGTCCTGTTTCCAATTCCAGTTCTGCAGTCGGCGTGGCCTTTTCTTTCTTACCTTGACTCCATTACTCAGGGAAGATTTTTTAAAAAGCAGCTAATTCCCTCCATCCTTCTTCTTTATCTCACTCCATGAAGGGTGTTGACTGAAAGGGGAGCTTCGAGAACAAGGCAGGTTTGCTCCGGAGTTAAATCTGTGTAGCAAAGGGCGACATGAATCACGATTCTCTCTTGCGGGTCCGCTGTTGTGCCACGTGTTTCTCTGAATGATTATAATTTCCAACCTCAACTAGAATCAAACAGAAGTCCAGAACCTGGCAGATACCCAAGACCAAGGGTATTATTCAGCAAATCGATTCACTGGTTGTAAAAAATCAGAACAAATATTAACTTGTTACTGTATTTAAAAGTCACTATTCTTCAATATACATGGTGTGGGACACTGAAGGGATTTTGAAGCAAGTGTTTGTCAACGTTTACTGATTTTTTAAACCAAGTGCTGGATTTTTAAGGGACCCTTTTATCCACAGTTTTAAGGACTTCCTTTGTCAGATTTACAGGTGGTGTTCCTGTTCCTCTCACAAATTCTTGTAACTTTTCCATTTTTTCAGCAAGACTGAATCACTTTCTATGACTCTAGAGAAAACAGGATGAGCTTTTATCATGAAAAACCTAGGATATGTGTAACCTGATCACACTCTAAGATGATTTCCCACCCATTCTTTCCTAGAACTTTGTCCTTCTGCTTTTTGTCATGTGAGGTTGTCTTGGGTTTTTCCTTCCTGTTGGTTTTTTATTGTTCCAACTGCTGCGCCACTCTTTCTCGGGAGAAGCATTTTTGTTGGGAAACATTCTTCTTTGTGTTTGCTTGGGGGTCAGTAATGACGTAGCCGCCCACTTCCAGGAGGGTGGCAGAACACAGGAGGCAAATACGGTGAAATGCAACAGTTTGGCAAGAACTCTGCGGTAGACCAGTTTTCCTACAGAGCCTAAACAAAGACACTTCTGGATCTGTTAGATAAAAGTGAATTCTGTTTTTGACCCAGGGAGATAGTATCGCCCTCTCAGACAGCCGGCGAGATCACCAACCCCTGCATAATCTCAGAACACTCTGGAGGGGAGTTCCTGGCTTGGAGCCAATTGGTAACGAGGGACAAAACTTGCTTTTGATTGTTGCACAACATTCGGTTATCTCAAATCACCAAGAACGGTGACTCCAACAACTGGTTTGTTTTATTGAGGTTTCTTGTCAATAACTGGATTAAGTTAAATAGGCATCAGTGTTTTGGCCAGGCCGGCAGTGTGCCTCGCTTTCTTTGTAAGGAAGGATTTTTAGGCGTGGATAAAAATATAAAGCTTCATATAGGATAAAGTTGGAAACAAACCCAGTCTTCGCTCTGGAGAATGCGAGAGGCAAAAGCTGTGCAGTACTCCAGGGGTGTCCCTGGTGCCTGCTCTCTAGCTGCTGCGAGTCCGGCCCCGGAGACCACCCGGACGCGGGGCTTGGCGAGGAGGCTCTCCCGAGCTCGTGCCCTCGCGGGGCGCCCTGGTCACGCAGACCTTCGTGTCAACACTTGCTCTTTCCTCAAGTTCACCTGAGCTTTGTCCCCTAACGATGACCTGGATCGCCAAATTTCTGCTCTTCTGCTCCGGAGAGAAAGTCATGAGCTACTGTCTCAGCCCTGGCTGTTGAACGCTGGCCCCGAGGACACCAGAACGTCTTCCAGAGCGGCTTCAAATTGACTGGAGATAGAGTGCAAATGATTTTTCTCAATCCTTATGAAGAAAATGTGTTACGGATTTGGAATTTCAGCGAGAGGCGGCTGTACCTCCTTCCCGGGCCCTGCCGGAGGACTGTCTCACGGCACCTCCCGGGCACCGCTGCCTTTTCCAGGGAAATAAGCCATTGCTTGTTGCTGTCGATCCGGGCTCACGCCTGGCGATGCTGCGTGATCACACAGGTGTTTGTCTAATAGAGACGCAAGGGACTTCTGTCAGTAGAAAAAGAAGTCACCCAACGATGATGGTTTTATTGCCCTGTAGGAGATGAGCCGTTTCGGTCTCTAATCTCTCAGTCTTCCCACATTTTATCCCCATCCAGTGCCTATAAATACTCAGTTTCTCAAATGTCCCTGGACCTGGCATGAACGCCCTTCGGATTCTCTCTCCAGTTACGTTTCAACACCTGTTTTTTCTCTGCTTCTCCAAGAGCCATGTTTTTGTCTTTTGAAAATTATACTGTCCGCCCTCCACGAAGGTCCAGGCAGGCGTCTCTCTTCTGGGTCACTCTCAGGAGCTAGAAAGGCCTTCAGTCACTTTTGGTAAAAAAACGGTTCAAGTTCAGCAGCCACACCTTTCTCTGGATTATTGAAGAGGCTCGTGAAGACACAACTTGCTTCCTAGGATGGAACAAATTGCGCTCTTCACAGTGTTAGCCCAGAATTTGTTCAACAAGCACCACATGTGGGACAACTTGTGCCCAATCACTGACTAAGGTTTTTCTGAAGAGGAGGCAGAAAGTGAATGACAGTCAAGAGGCATCATCTGACGGGCACGAGACGCGATTTCCTCAATACTTTCCGGTTCCAACCTCGAAGCCCCATCAGATCCAGACTGTTGGCTCCCACCGCAGCCCCTGATCAACATCAGACTGATCACGTTTCTCATTTCTTATTCTCTCCCCACCTCATGAAGACTCACTCAGCAGTTCACGTGGGAACCAAGCAGACTGGTGTACTCAGCACAGGGCTGACGGGAGATCAGGGCTCCTGGCCGTGACTCAGTAACACCAGTCACTGAAACTCTAGTTAGAGCTGCTCTGATGTTGCCCTCGGCACAAACCAGATCCCTTACCCAAGGCAACTTGACAACTGTCATAGGCATTAGAGATCGACTAGGGTCAACCTGATGCTTGATTTTTTTTTTATTTTTTAAAATTAAAACCTTTAAAAATAACTGAGAATCATCTTAAATAAAACTGATAAAAGTTAGCTAGTCTGGTTGGTCACAGCCAAGATATAGGACCCAGAAGTCCACCTGTTCAGCTCTCCCTTTTTTTCTAAGTTATCTCTGAAGCCTCCGTGCACTGTGCAGACCATGATTTGAAGGGCATCTTGGCCAAACCTTTCATTTTGCAGAAGCGATAACTGAGGCCAAACATACCCGGGCGGGGAATCCGTAGTGATTACCACCAGAGTTTATTCAGACTCTGTTCAGGGCTTTCTGAACATGTTAGGAAAATTATGTTTGACCTGTCTCTCCTGGTCTAGCTTGGAAATGCAAAACCCAGAATATAGAACTAGTCATTTTCCAGTGTACATATTCCGCATAGCACTATTTCTATAGGAAAACGCATTCATAATAAACTAGGATCTTCAAGGACAAATCTTCCCAGGTTAGTGAATGAAACAGAGGGAGAATTGAAAGACACAGATTGTTCCTATGACTTTCACTACAGTGACTGAAAAAAAAATCAAACATCGTAACTCAAAATTTCTGTCTTGATTCAGAAAGTCATTAGAATATAACAAGGTCAAAATGAGTATTTTGTTGTTTCGAGAAGGTAAGACGGATCCTTTTAAATAGCCAATTATGTCATTATGCCCTCATTTAGTTATTTTCAGTGTTTACCTTTCCTTCTGTAAGATAAATGCAAGGCTGAAAATGTCTTGTTAAAAGTCCTTTAGAGAACTATGAGTAAGCTTTCACGAGACGACTGGAAAAATAGTTAACTCTTCACCTGCTTTTCCCACAATGTGTTTAATTCAAGTGTCATGGTTTAAAAGCTACAGAGATTCTTTATGTGAGTGATGTGAATATTGGGTGACTAAATCAACCATGTGATGAAATCGATATTATCGTCAAGAAAAGCACAGTTTCGTGAGGACCTATTTGGAGGGTCTTGGTTGACCTCATGCCATCCTGGAATCCATTGTTGAGAATTATGATCTAGACGTTTCAGTCCATGGCAACTAACCAACCTTGAACATACACTGGTTCCCCCCTAGCACCCCGATGATCTATACCCTGGCCCACTTACTGAATCATCTCTGACAGTAAGAAGAGTCCTTTATTATTTTACACGGCTGTCACTTTCTGGTCCCTTAGATGCTAGTTCCTTCCAACAAGGTCCTGTTGCTCTAAGTTGGTAAGTTAATCTTGGAAACTATTTTTCTCCACTATTTAATCTTACCCATGGTCTTCAGATCAAATAGGAACATTTCAGCCCATGCTTCAAGCCTTCTCCACCTGCGTGATCAGCCTTCTGCGGGTCTGATCACTATCGTGTATCACGTCTTGCCAATCCTTGGCCCCAGTCTGGGACCGTGAGTCTGACCCAGGGGATCTTTTCAAACCGCTTCCAACTTGACTTGAACTGGAGCTTTGTGAGAGACCAGTGAGGGGATGGCCATGTCCTCTCTACTCACTCCCTTTCCCGTTCTCTCAACCCCTGTGTTGAAGACCTTATCACTGTACAATAGTAACAGTGGACACAAGCAGTGTCATCCATTTCAAAGCTCTTGCTGTCCGTCACTAAATAATTTCACACGCATCATCTCTGCTAAAACATGTCTGATGAAACGATGACAAAATTAGTAACATGGATGTTGTTTTCTCCATTTTATGAACAAAAAAATGGAGGCTCAAAGAATTAGGAAATTTGTACAAAGGCATGCAACAGTGTAATGCCAGAGCCAAGAGCCGACAGTTGCTACGATTCCAAAGCTTTTGCCCGGGACCTCACATCATGCTGTTCCCTGCAGGTGGTGGGGCACCGCCAGGAGGCGGGAATGTGAAAATCCAGCATCTGTGCCACAAAGTGGACTGTTGAGTTTGGTGGACCAGAGCTGCTCACAAACCACTTTCCCATAAGGCAGAGTATGAAAAATTCTGGAAAAGCCAATCTAAGGTATAGCCTAAATCTGAAGGGCCTCCCAGAAGCCATGATGTGTTACTATTGAAAGAGAGAGAGCATTTTAATGGATATCTGAACATTCAAATCTACATGCAATTTTATTATGGCTGGCATTGTTTATTTCATTTTATTTTTATTAGTTTTCAATTAGAGAAGTCTTTTAAAGCAAGGTTCATGTATCTGTATGTCCCAATATCACATAGCAGTGTTTCAGAAAACAATAAGTGATTATCACTTCGCAATAAATATTTTTTCACAAAAACAATTTAATCACTTTCCAACTTAAATATTCTGAAATTTCATTCTTATATATTCTTTTTTAAAAAAAGATTTATTTATTTATTTATGCATACAAGGAACTGGGGTGCAGGCCAGAGGTGCGGGGGTGAGAGGACTCCCCAGAGACAGAGTGGGGAGCAGAACAGGTGGATCCGTTGAAATCCACTGCTGAGGGGAGCAGCGGGGAGGCAGGAGAGGTCTGCTATGCTCCCTAGCTGGGGATCGAACTTGTGCTTCAGAGGCTGCAGATAGCTTCACAGTGCTGAGACTTAACCTCTGTGCGCCCAGGAAGGTTCCCAATAGTGGATGTTAATTTTGAACACAAAACAACAGAAATGGGAAGTCACCAGTGACTCTAAGCCTTATTTAGCTCCGTCTTTACACTCAGGTAAAGTCTCGTCTCTACTCTGCAGATGCGGAACCTGAAGCTTAGCGAGGCGGCGACTGCAGGTCTTTAGCTGGGAAGTAGTGGAGCTGGGCCTTGAACCCAGGCTAGCCTGACTCCTGCGGTGGCGCCTAAACCACAAGGCGGCCCAGCGCCTTGGCCCCGGCGCTGTTCCTGTGAAGCTGAAGTTAGGTCTCCAGGTGTGTCTGGTTGTTCAGCACCTACCGTGGCCCCAGAGTCCATGAGCAAGTTCCACCCCTAGCGGATTAGTCACTGCGATCCTGCCCCTCCAGCCGCAGCCTGCTCCAGCGTCTCCTGCTGCCCAGGCCGCTGTCCCACGCCCTCACTCTCTCTGGTCACGAAACTCTCCCTGGCCAGCTTGATGTCCCTCCACCTTGGGCTTCTGCCCAAAGCACTGCTTTCCCCACTGGCATTTCCAGGATGGTCTCCTCTGGAATTCCAGAGCTGCTCCTGAATATCTGTCCTCTCATATGTTAATTGACTCTTTACCACATAAAAAAGTTAAAATCATGTGATTTCCCACGAGGAGGGAGAGATGTGTGGGGAAGACTCCCGGCATGACTGTCTCGAGCTCGAGCTCGCTGCTCTGTGCCCAAGTGGGAGGGAAATGTGTTCACAGGCGCCCGCTTGGAGGCCTCCTGGCAGGACAAGTTGTGATGGGTTAGCGCCCGACACTTGGCCTCCAGGAAACCTTCCCCACGATTTATCTTCTTCGACCTGAATAACTCAGTGTCTTCACATCTCTTTTTGCAACCCACGTGAATTGACAGTGAGCAAACGCTGTCACCTTAGCAACCGGCGCTGAAAGTCCCTCGGGCGAGGAAAGTCCCCACTGGAGAAAATGATGACTGGGCTGTCAGCCGGCACCAGGTCTCAGCGCAGGGTGGGGCTCACAGCGCGAGGGCGAGAAAGTCCAGCTCCTGGCTGCAGGCAGAGGAGAAGCGAGCGAGAGACAGAGCGACAGACCGACAGAGTGACAGGCGGACAGAGAGGCTCGGCGGAGAGGGAAGCTGGAAGCCTCACGTTGGACGAGGGCTGCTCGGGTGCAGCGAGATCCTCTCCAATTTACACACAAATCGGCTCATTCTCAGAAGACTCGATGCGCGTGAGGACTAAGAAGAGGCTCAATTTTGGGTTAAGATCTTAATAGCGCAGGGCAGAGGCTTTGCGTGAAGAAGACAGAGGCTCGAGGCCATTTCCCATGGATCTCACGGGCGAGGAGATTTCCAGCTGATGTCGGCCTTATTTCTATCACACCGCAAGTGTATTTCCTCTTCTTCCATTTATTTTCTTGCATGAATTTCACTTTCTTTGCCTGAAAAATCCTGCAGTTCCACCATTTCCATATATTGGCATTTTACTCAACTTCAATCTTATTTTTCTGGAAACCTCGATCATCTCAGCACAAAGTGAACTTCCTCGTCTATGGTGCCTCTATTTCCCATTTTTAAGTTATATTTACGCTTCTAGAATGCATGAAAGTACAGGAGTATGGAAGAGACAAAGGGCAGGAGGAAAATCTCTAGGTGGTGAAGCATCTGTTCTTGTCTGGATTTTGCAGATGATTTCAGAGGCATTTGCCTTATGGTATTGCACCCCTTACACATAAGCAACTTGCTGCTTGACAATTATACCCCAATAAAGTGCTTAAAGGAATTCTAAGCCCTTTGAGGCTGAAACCATGACTTTTCCTTAACAGTTCTTTGAAATGCCTGGTAAAATGCCACATACCCTCTGAGGACTAAACAAATATTTATTGCTATTTTTTTTGACTCAATAATAGTTGAGCCATTTTCCCAGAATCATGAATTTATGGTGATTTTCTGACATCAATAACAGTTCAGTTAAGACTGGCTACTATTTATTAAGCTTCACTTATGAATAAACACAATAGGAGCTGTGCTTTCAAAGAGCTCATAGTCAGACCAATACAACATATCCAGGAACTTCCTATTTAACAACAAACGAAATTCAGTAAATTCTATAAAATTCAATAATTGAAGAAAAGATGTAATCAGATTTGTTTTGCAGCACACAATTTAAATATTTGACTGACTTTTGTTTACCCAGTAACTGCAATATTGGATGATATTCAGGGAGAATTTTCATCAGAGTTTCCTGTTTAGAATAGCAAAATTATTTACCATTAATTAAGCACAAATACCTCATGCACAAAGCACTTGGTAAAATTACCCTAATTAACCTTACAACAATAAGGCGGGACTAATTAGCTAATTTAGCAATCCTTTTAAATAATGAGAAACTAAGATTCAGAGAAATGAGGATTCAACCAAGGTCATGCAATCAGTAAGTGGTGGACTTGAGATTTGAGTACAAATCTGACTTCAAAACAGTTTTCTATCTTAGGGGCCTCCCTGGTGGCGCAGGGGTTAAGTCTCAGCACTGTGAAGCTGTCTGCAGCCTCTGCAGCACGAGTTCGATCCCTGGCCAGGGAGCTACCCACATGGCCCAGCAGACCTCTCCTGACTCGTCCGCTGCCCTCCCAGCAGTGTACTTCAGTCAGTCTGCCTGTTCTGCTCCCTGCTCTGTCTCTGGGGAGTCCTCTCACCCCCCCAAACCTCTGGCCTACACCCCAGTTCTTAGATGCACAAATATTTAAAACAAAAAAACAAAACAAAACAAAACAAAAAACCCTCCACTTACCAATCTGGAGTAACTGTCATTCTCCGTGGTCTCTCTACACTGTGTATGCAGGTCAGTTTCAAATTTCACCCAGAAAGCTCTGGAGGTTTCAAATCAATGCACAGTGATGCCAACACCTCCATCACATCACATGCTTCTCTTCTTTTGTGGTGAAGACGTTTAAGATCTACTTTCATAGCGATGTTCGCAAGAGTGGACAAAGAACACGTGGTATGTCTGTATACAGAAATTCAACCAAACGACAGCAAACAGTTGACATTTTTACATCTACCACAGAGAGACAAATGCCGGCTATGACCCATATGTGACATCCAGAAGAGCTGAACTCACAGACACAGAAGGTAAACAGGAGGTAGAGGGGCTTGGGGGCCAGGGGAAGGGAGAGTCGTTGGTCAAAGGGTACAAACTTCCAGAGTGAAGATGAATATGTTTTGGGGACATAATGCTCAGCATTATAGCTAATGATTAGTTAACGAGCATAGTTAGTGATTATAGTTAACAACATGTATGTACTTGGAAGCTGTTAAGTGAGTAGATTTTACGATTTCCCCCACTTTTAGGAGGTTCCTCAAACTGCTAAATATGGAGCTTCCATATGATCCAGCAATTCCACTCCTAGGGATCTACCCAATGGACACAGAAACATCAATTCAAAGGGCGCCTACACCCTTATGTTTAGAGCAGCACTATTTACAATAGCTAAGCTCTGGAAACAACCCAAATGCCCAAAAATAGATGACTGGATCAAGAAGATGTGGTACATATACACCATGGAATATTACTCAGCAATCAAAAAAGATAAACACATGCCATTTGCAGCAACATGGATGGCGCTGGAAGGGATCATGCTCAGCGAAATAAGCCAGAAAGAAAAAGAAAAATCCCGGATGGTCTCACTCATAGCAGGAATGTAGAAGCTCCAAATAAGGAATCAGGGGGGAAAAAGTCATTATAATAAGTGAAAATAAAAATCCTCAGGCAGCGATAAACCAGAGCCATTCTGCATGGGGGGAGGAGGGAGTAGAATCAAAACAGAGGCGGGAAGAGCACAGGGATCTTGGGGACGGGCTGGGTGAATGGGTGGTGGGAATTTCGCGGGGAATATGACTGAGACGAGAAGACAAACATTGTACAGAAGTGAAGAACAATGTAAAAAATATATAAAATAAAAAACATAATAAAAAAGATGTCCCCCACTTTTAACCTGACGGATGTGCCCCTTGTCACCAGCAACAACCCCCTTATTGCCACCGATCGTGTGATGGCTTCTGGGAAGGCTCCTGCAGCCAGAGGCAGAGCCACTTCCCAGCTGTGCGTGGGAGGAGCTTGCCTCCCGAGCTGAGTGCTTCCAGAGTCCTTCTTCCCGCTTGGCATATTAAATATTTATTATTTATCGTCGTCTCGTTACATGGAAGTTCTTTCCCTGTAGTTATATTTTCTCTCTCGCTGCTACTGTGCTGCTTGGGAGAAAAGGACCGCTTCTAAAAAAATAATAGATTTCAACTGTTTCATGTCTCTCTGCTGAATCATAGCTTGGCAGGTCCAGAACACCGTCCTATTTAATAATCAGCAGGTAATTATCTTATCTGGACCTCACGGCCTCCTGTGCTCCTGAAGCTTGCCTGGGGGGGTGGGCCCAGAGAAGACCCAGCATGGAGGAAGCTGCCCCAGGACGGGGTGCTTCACTGGGGTAATTAACGTGGCAATCAGCTTAGGCTTCTGATGTGGTTTCCAGCCTGCGAGGGGAATTTGGAAGCCATCTGACATGAGAGTACTTGACTTCTAAAATTATACCTAATGCAGACTAAACACCAGCAAATCTATTCGAGGGGGATTTGACTTCCTAATGCAGGCCTCGCCTTAGATAAACAAACTCATTGTCATACTTTAGCACTGTGCTCAACTCGCCTCAGAGTCCCCCAATTCCATTATAATTAATTATTTATTGAAATCCATCTGTGCACTTGACTCTGAACAGCCATAAATGAAAACCGAGGCCTTCCCGAGGGCCCTCCCACGCTAAATTCTGTTGGTTAATATCCTGGTATTATTGGACAGTGGATTGGTCTATAGCTTAAAAAATTCTCTGAAGCTTGCATGATCACGAAAACCTTGAAGAGTGATTATCTCTGGTATTAGCTCTAAGTTAAAGACTCGTTTGTTTCTTGAGTTCCTAATATAGTTGATGGTAAAGCTCTTATGTTATACTTCAGAGTATTAATATAGACGTTTGGCTCATTGATTAAATGATTAGATTAATAATAAAATAAGTCACTTGCCTTAACAAAGGACAAACCCCATTAAGGAACGCGCCTGTGCTGTCAATGTCTGCGAGAAGCTAGGCTGCTGCGGCAGTTTTGAACCGTGCGTGACGGGTGTGAAATAAACCATCAGAAGCTTACGTTTCGCTAACTTCGGCTGAAGGTCCCGCCCCGGGAAGCCACAGCCGTGCTCCGAGACATTGCTGCTGAAATTACGGTCTGGTTAGCAGCAAGGCAGGCCTCCCCGGGAGTTTGTGCAGGCCACCCCCAAACCTGTGGAGTCAGAGTCTGTATTTCTACCAAGGTCCCTAGTGATTTATGCACTTTCACGTCTGAGAGATAGTGGGTTGTAAACCCACATTGCACTATTTAAATTCTAGGGCCCTCATTTGGCAACCATTGAGACTTTGTTCCTAAATTGAGCAGATTTCAAAAGCTGCAGCAAGAGGAAGCTGTCAGCTCTTCCCCCCGCAGGTCTCCTAGTTGAGCAAGCTGGTCTGGTGGACGGTCAGGGCTGGCCCTGGAGTAAACGGCTTCAGGGAAGTCCATCCAGGCGAGACCCAAAGCCCCATTTTGAACACCCCAGGCCTCACCTGATCTAATTAACCCAAGTGGAAGGATGGAGAGTGGTTGGCCTGAGGTCTGGGGTCCGCTCATCAGCAAAGGTCACCGTAGCCCTCGTGTTCCCCTCGCTTCGTGCAGGGGAGAAGGTCAGTCCATGAGGACTTAATGGCACAAAAGCCCTGCTTGGGAGCTCCCTCGAGTCGAGAATTCAAATGAACGTAAACAGCCCGATGAAGTCATCGCTCATGAGCTTAGTTAAATATCACGTCATGATCTTTTATACATCAGTAGATGTAAATCTTAGTTTTTCCCTTCAGCACATCCGATGAGCAGTCATCGACCGGCCCTTTAACCACGTGGAAAGATTTTTCTCTTTCAGAGGAAGACACATCCATCCCCTGATAGGGTTTCGAGGAGCTGATTTGTTTTGTCAACCCTTTTCCTCTCTCGGGTCTCAGCCCGGAGGTCCCATCGCTGGCCTTCTGTTGGTGCGAGCAGCGGCTGCTGTCTTGAATTCTCATTTCAGCGCGAGCAGCTTCCTCTCTCTCTCTGATGTTGTGCAGAACGTATCTGCCTTTTAAATTGCCTGATCCAAACCTTCCTTGCTGTATGAATTTGCCACCCTTTGATCCTTCTCTGCGTTTTTCGGTATCAAAAAGCTGTGGCTGAACAGTCGCCGAATTCAAGGATGCCCAGCACCTGTGGATGCATAAAAAGAAGTCTGCCACGTCTGGCATGTTTTCTCTAATCAGACCGCGTGCATTACACGAACCCTGCTTTCCCCTTATTGCCAAGTCATGTTAAAGGAGAATTAATAACGAGTACCTTCCCCTCTAGTCAAAGCACACAGCACCTTCATCATCTTAATCATGAGATCCTTTTCAAAATATCATGGTGCAACATCTCCTTCTAAGTAATTATCACTTTTAATTTTCCATGTTTGTAATTGTTGCATTTCTGTCCATGCTCTTATAGCATAAGGTTGGTGTGTCAGAACATGTCTAGATGTCACGTCTTTATTTCTAGCACCGGGCCTGGTGCCTGGCATGTTGCAGATGATAATTAATCTGTGCTGAATGAATTTAAGCTCCCCAAATATTTTGGGAGTTTCTCTTCTGAAATTGTCTTCAAGCCAGTTTCCCAGCAACAAGAGAAGGGCTTTCTTGATTTTCTGTCTTTTTTTTTTTAAGATTTATTTATTTATACCATCACTGGGTACAGTTAGAAGCGTGGGAGGGTGAGAGAATTCACCAGAGCCGGAGTGGGGAGCAGAACAGGCAGACTGATGAAATACACTGCTCAGGGGAGCAGCAGGCGGCAGGAGAGGTCTGCGTGCCATGTGGGACCCTCGCCGGTGGCCGGGGATCGAACTGGTGCTGCAGAGGCTGCGGGCAGCTTTGCAGCCCAGGGCTCAACCGCTGCACCACCAGGGGAGGCCCGCTTTCTTGATTTTCTTTGGAGAACATCAGAGTAGCTTGGCCTGCCTGCTGTTTCCCTCTCTCTCTCTGTCTTCTTTGCTCTACTTAGCACGGCCCAGGTGGCATCCTTCTCTCTCTCAGTGTCATTGCAGCGACCACGGACCACCGGAAGTTTCCCGGCACATTGCTCAGGACGCTGACCTGGCCCCCCTCTGGGGCCTCCGGGGCATGGAGGGACGGAGGTAATGCTCAGTGCACTGCCTCAACTCATCCGGGTGATGAATGCCCCGTCATTGGCAAGAAAGCCTGAAGCAGGCGTGATGAGCTAAACCCTGTAAGTGTGCGTTGCTGAAAGTTTAGGACTCAAGTTTTAAGTGAGTTCGTTCTAGCTGGAACGGTGTAAATTGAGCTGATGGTGTGACTAGTGATTACAGACAGCGGAGGGAGGGGCTGGATTTAAACAGGACTATAATTGCCTTGTTTAGGCATTTCCATCATGTGCAGGTTCCCATGAGTCTACACTGTGTTTGCTCTCGTAATCAGAAGAAGACACACAGCACACAGTTTTGTATCCAGAGGGAGGAATGCTCTTAAGTCATTTTCAAAACCATAACAATTAAGAATGCTTCCAAAACATAAAATGAAGTTGCATGAATATATAATAAAAATATACGATCGTTAAGGTTAACGTGCTGACAAGAAAATCCCTTGGAATTGCTTTATTGTGAAACTGATGCGTGAAGTCATGCAGGGCCCTGGTGCCGGCGCGGGAGGCTCCTGCTTCCCAGAGGTCTGTCTGTGGGCCAGGGGCTCGGTTTCTGCATCTGCTGTAGTTCTTCCCTCATGGGTTATGAAGCATCTAGAACAGGTACCTAGACGCGCCATATTACTATTGTTTCTTATTTAAAACAAGCCGCGCATACATTATGAGAGATTTCAAAACATGGTGCAAGTCTGATTCAGCAGAGCCCACTTACGCAGCTTATATCTGAGAAAAGGAAGTGATGGTAATTTACTTGCTGTCGAGAAGGTGGGCCCCTCCTATGACCACATTCACCCTCTATGAGCCGGCACTCGGGTGCATTGATGCAAGGGTGGTGTCTGCAAGCGCGCGGGCAAAGGAAAGGTAGCGAGGCTGGCCAGCGACTCGGCGAAGAACGTGTGTGTCCCGGCGAGCTGGTGACGGCGATGATGTTGTTGGGGGTGAACACCTGCTCAGCTGCTAGTGCACTCGCTGCGCGACCTCGGTGGATCCCCCAACCTCCCCGAGCCCCTTTCTCATCTCTGCGACCAAGAGAGTCTCTACTTCACTCAATTGCTGTGAAGTCATGTTTGTAAAAGTATGTTGTGAATATTATTTTGGGGGGTTCAGTATGCTAGTTCCACCTGGGGGCTCCCTGGCACCTGCATTTCCCTACGCCCCTCACCGACATGTTCCCTGTTCCTCTCTAGTCTTTCCCTATTGTTCACGTTATCTGGGGAGTTGTTTAACTCAGCCCCGACATGGAGGACACCCAGGCCTGTGGGGGTTCCCAGACACCCTTCCCACTGGAGGCCCCAAGCGTTCAAGGTACTGAAAGTCAGGGAGGGGGATGGTTTCCAAAACTCACTGAAGCAGAGCTTCAAGAAGGTGAGCGACCTGACTCCAGCTGGAGAATAATCAAAGCAAATTGTCACTTCCTTACGAGCTACAAGCAACGGTGTCCTTTTTCTAGTGAAAGCCAAAAGCCAGAGCGGGTCTCTAGGTCACAGACATCTACTGCCCCTTCCATTTTGCCTTTAATTTCACTTTTCAATAAATAATTATCCATCAGCCAGAAAGGGGTCAGGCAGGAGGCTCACACAGAAAACTGGGGGTCATTCGTGTCTTTTAGGAACCCACGTTCAGGTGTGATATTTAGAGACACAAATTCACGTGTAGTCTGGGAAAGACTGTTCGCACCTCAGCAGAGACACACACACACACACACACACACACACACACACATACGTATTTGTTTTTGAAAAACAAAGCAATTTAATCACTTGGAGATATCTTTGAATGCTATAAACATCAACTTCTGAAGCTGGTGGTATTATTTAGCATGATCATCTGTAGTACAAATAACAGTTGAAGTTAAATGAAAAAGAATATTTTGCAATAGAAAAGATGAACTTTGGAAATTTTTCATAGTTTTTCATCGCCACAATTTAGTCATTGAGACCGCTCGGATTGTGTTTCCAAAGTAGCCGACTCCAGGTGCCTTCTTACAAGCCCTGCAGATGGGAAGCCTGGCTTCGCGAGCTTTGGCTATACTCACTCCCCACTTAACGGCAAAGACCGCGCATTTGGAGAACAGGTCATCGCTAAGAAGACACAGTGGTGACGGCCTCCGGCAAACACCTTCACGCACAGACTGTCATCGTTCTAACATCTGCCACTTGTTTCCCACTTACAGGGTCTGGACGTCTATTCTGTTGTAAGGCGTTCAGCAGATCACACGGCTAACCGGGTCTGCTTGTGTCGTGTCTTTCATCAGCCAGCCGGGACTTCACCCACATTTCTCTGCGTCTCCTTCATCAGCCTCAGAGGCTGCCTGAGCTGGGGCGCACGACGCCCGGACGGCTGCTTGTGACCGTCTCGTGGTTTGCCAGTTCCCGTTACTAGATTGTCTTCCTCTTTCTAGTGGATATGTGAGAACACTTCACTTAGTGGGTTGAAAATCCTTGTAGGAATAATATAGTACAGGTCAAAATCCAGGCTGAACGGGGACGTAGACGTTCTCACGCGTGAGGGAAACCAGCTGTGATCAAGGCTGTGAGAGGAGAAAGCAAGAGCTGAAAACTTTTCTCAAACAAGAATGGAACAGGGTCAAGCACCACTAGGGTGGGTCTAATTCCCTGCTCAGCGGAGCCCGGGCTGGCTCGAGGTTGAGGCCAATGAAGCTGTGAGAGAGCACTTGGGACTGGATTCTTTCCACGTCATCTGGGTTACTGTCATGAAAAGCAAGAACCGTGAGGGTGAAGTGTAGTTTCCAAGCAACTCTTCAGAAGCTGAGAAAGAGAGCAGGAGGGGTGGGCATGCGGGAGGGGAGACCACGAACACCCCACGAATCAAAATGCACGTCAAGTGAAAACAGTTGCCCCAAGACGGCAGCGTGGCCGAGCTTCTTGTGTGTTTTCTTGTTTGGTGAACAGCTGCCCGGTGCGGCGCGTTGCTCTCCCTCCCCGTGTCCCACTGTCCCGGGCCAGGCGTCTAGCCTGGCTTCAAGCGCCTTCCTGCTGGCCTCTCAATTTCCTTTTGCCTGAGACAATGGAGTAGAAAGGCAAAATCAGGCTTTTTTTTTTTTTTTTTTGAAAAGAAGAAGTAGAATTGTCTTTGTTTGCAGATGACACAATCTGACATGTAGCAGATCTGAAGGAACGTAGCAAAAATTATTGCTGGGACTGATGATGTTGGTTAGAAGGTCCATCGACAAAGATCATTTTTTCCCTAAGCGTTGACAGTGAATGATCCAAAAATGAAGTTAAGGAAATAACGCCACGACATTCACAGCACTGTCAAAAAGATGAAAACACTCAAGCACGCATTTAACAAAAGCGCAGAAGGTATAGCGTGAAAGCCATGAAAGCATGTCGGGGGGAATGAAAGACAAATAACTGGTGACGTATTTCATAGCCACGTATTGGAAAAATGTGATATTGCTGAGCGAGCAGGTCCCTCCAACTTAGCATCTCAGCTCAAGGAATCCTTGTCAACATTCCAGTAGACTTTTTTTGTGTTTTTGTAGAAGCTGAAAAGCAGATCCTGAAGTTTATAGTGAAGCGCAAAGGACCCAGAACAGCCAAAACTGCTTTTGAAGAAGGACACAGGCCGGGCCTTCCATCTCTGATTAGAATCAGTACATTTCCCCTTGTTGGCAACACTTGCAAATGTCTGCAAGGAGGAGGTGATAATTGACAGCTAAAAGTTTCCCAATTATTTCCCAATCGCCACGGATAATTGCAAACTGGGGGACACTATTAAGTAATATTCCAGGTTTCATTATTTGGATGATTTTAAGACCCCACTGCTGTCTGCTTCTTTATAAGAGAGCGGTTGTGGAGCTTATGCCGAGAGGCACTCGGAGGAGGTGGCTGCCCAGCTGTGGCTGCAGGCGGGTCAGTGTTCACCCCATGGGGCTGGGCGGCCCCTGAATTCGCCAAGAAGGGCTCCCTTGATGGAGGTTGGTGCTTCTCAGCTATTGACTTGTGGCATCTGAGAGGACTGCCTGTCACCTCGGGGTACACGCCGTGCGAAGTAGGCTCAAAACAGGACCCGTGTTCACCAGGTGTTGGTGGCCACGTCCTGTAGCTGGAGGGGAGCTTCCCGGCCCTCAGCCTCTCTCGGAGGTGGGGAGAAGTGAAAGCAGGCTGTCGAGCTGTGCGCTCCATTTGACTCCCTGCTCGACCATAAAAGCCATTTATTGGCGACCATTTCCTGACGGGCGTGAAGAATGTCCCATGTCCCGTGCTCACGCTGCGAGGAGGTGAGCGGCGGGGGGCCCAGTGCACGGAGCTTACGGAGGAAGGAACTGAAATTAGGAAACACGGTACCTGGCCCAGGCCGTCGAGTCATCAGAGCAGTTCGGGAATTTTAATCTAGTTTTTGGAGCCAAAGCCTTCACTCCTTCTGATGAGAAAATACGTTCCTGAGCACATGACCATGATGCAGATGCCCGCAGCCCGTCCCGCCCGGGTGCAGTGAACGCGCCAGCGCCGGCGTCACCACCCAGGGTGCTCACTGGCAGCTCCTCCCAGTCAAGAGCCACGGCCGGGGCCTCAGCTCTCTGATCTACAAGGCCGGGCAGCCGCCAGCGGGTCTCTCTCTCCCAGGCCGTCCCCGAATGCCTGCCTCCTCCCCCCTGGCCTGGCCCCCTCGTCTGGGGACTTGGCCACAGATGGCTGTGCCTGCTGGAAAGCGATGGTGTCCGTGTAACAGACACGGGCGTGTATACAGGGAACTCTTGGTCTTCAAACGGGTGCCCACACCTCACGGGGCTGCCCCCGTCTGGGGCCTCCTGCATGAGCCATAAAGCTTCTCCTGACCCCACCGTTCCCGAAGCACCGCTGGGCCTTCCTCTGCCGGGAGAGGCCAGAATTCATTTCTCCAGCACTTCTAGTCCGTCCCAATCGTTCTCTGGCTCCTGAAGTCCGGGATCGCGTCCAGCAGATCTCTGTACATCACAGGCTGGAATTGGACACCCAGAGCCAGAGACCCACGTTTAAATAATTGCTTGAATAAACCCCCAACCTTTGCGTCCCACGGGCGTCGTGCACGGCTGCGTCACAGCAGGGAGCACTTCTGTCCTGCAGACGCGTCTACCTTCACCTCATGCTCCCACTCGATTAAACCTCCTGATAGCCTGTACCTGTGCCATAAAGATAGCGAAATCTTATATACAGGAAAGGAATAAGAAACCGAGAGAGTTTCATAATTTGGGCAAGTTCACGGAGCTAAAATTGCAGAATCTTGATTCAACTACAGTCTTTGACTCTTGCCTGGAGCAGGGCCCTACCCTCTGCCCTGCAGGGCTCCCTGCAAACTTGCTGAGTCCTTCCTGCCTCCCGCCTGTGGCTGCACTAGCTGCTGACGTGCTCACACCATCTTGACGAATCCCTCAGAGTCCCCAAGTCTTCCTTTTTACAACATTTTCCTTGCAATGATTTTATTTTATTTTTTTTAATATTTATTTATTTATGCACACAAGAACTGGGATGTAGGCCAGAGGTGGGGAGACGAGAGGATTCACCAGAGACAGAGCAGGGAGCAGAACAGGCAGACAGACCAAAGACACTGCTGAGGGGAGCAGGGGGCGAGGCAGGAGAGGTCTGCACGCCATGTGGGTAGCTCCCTGGCCAGGAATCGAACTCCTGCTGCGGTGGCTGGCAACAGCTTGATAGCGCTGTGTCTTTAACCCCTGCACCACCACACAGGGCCCCTTCAATGATCTTAGAAATAAAGTTTCAGTTTGGAATCCTCCACAATTAGAAAATTTTTCCCCTGCTTACCCCTGAATGCAGCTCTCACATGCTTACTCTCTTATCCTGTAGCCCCTGCTAGCACACTTACTACTCTCTCCTAATGACTCACACAAGCCAAGTCTTATGTGTACCACATTTCTCCATTTTCAAGGCCCTCTTAAAAAAACACCCTGCCTCCACCTTTAGAGAAGATATGACCCAGGATAGCACAAAATGTTGTTTGATATCCTGTCGGGAGGCCAGATCAGAACTCTTACTTCACAGAGACAAGATGTGATGTCCTAACAGTGGGTTCTGCTTCCAAGGTGAGGAGTAAACACCAGCAACAGATGCTCTCTCAGCAAATAACAATCTTGTTTTTATTCCATCTGTGTGAAAACCATCTGTCACAGAGCAACAGTAAACAAAAAATAATAAAAAATAAAAGATTTTTTTCAAACCAAACATGTATTCCTGTCTTTGGTGAAATATGCTAATTATAGTTTAAATATTGAGAACTATAGGCAAAATAAAAATTTACATTAATATTACCGGTTAAGCATTTGGCGTTAGTTTCTAGAAAAGGTGCAATTATCTAAATAGAGGTGATGAAACTACAGATAAATAGTCAAAGAGAAGAACAGTGAGCACAGGGAACAGATGCTAAAAAAAAAATCTCATTTTTGTCAAACTTCGTGTTTAATACCATGTGTTGAAATTCTCTCACTCATTTAATTAAACACTGGCACATAATTTCTTACATTCAGCTATTTATTTTAACGACTCTCCACACAGAAAGACTGGAAGTTTCGAAGCCTAGCCATAAATACACTACATTCTGTTTTATTACTGCTTATTTTGCTAAAATGCTACCCTTTCAGAAGCATGTTTTAAGTCAATTAATTTATGGGGAAAATATAAATAAAATTTTAGTACATTTGCATTTTGTAAGAAAACAAACAAAACTCTAGGGAAATGATATTCTTCATATTCCACTGTTGCCCTTACTATTGGTCAACTTTTAAAAATATTGAGAAACTGGCAATTTTTCTTAGTTTGTTTCCAGTAATTTAATACTGTTTAAAATTGGTCCTTTTGGGGGGGGGGCCTCTCTGGTGGTGCAGGGGTTAAGCACAGTGCTGTGAAGTTGTCCGCGGCCTCTGCAGCACGAGGCAGAGGAGCCCAGCAATGGACTCAGCACGGAACCCACAGGAGTGACGCCGACACATGTTCGATCCCCGCTTTTGGCAGCCAGAGTAGGACTCGCCGCTTCCTCTGACTCTCTGCCTTCCCACTGCCCACTCTCCCAACACTCTCAGAACAGAAATTAACCAGTGAGTGGGAAAGGAGTGGAAGGAACAGGCTGCCAGAGCTTCCAGAGTAGACATCCCCACACAGCTCTGTGGAGGCTGGGCGTTGCCTTATTTGCAAGTTGGCCAACTGCAGCTTCTTGGATGCTGGTAGAAGAGGCAAAGTATCCGGGCGAGAGACAAAAGGACAGTTGATCACTCGCAGCAACGGTATTTTTATTCTGATTTTCCAAGTTTCAGTCTCTAAGGGTGATGTAGAGGCCCAGATTATACCTGCACATGGACTGGGGGGGCTAGAGGGGAAGGTATCTCGTTCTAGGGAATAATCCAAATTTTTTTTTAATTTATTTATTCATGCATACAAGAACTGGGGTATAGGCCGGATGTGTGAGAGGATTCACCAGAGACAGAGTGGGGAACAGAACAGGCAGACGGACTGAAATCCACTGTTGAGGGGAGCAGCGGGGAGACAGCAGAGGTCTGCTGCGCCATGTGGGTAGCTCCCTGGCTGGGAATCAAACTCAGGCTGCAGCGGCTGCAGACAGCTTCATAGTGCTGAGACCGAACCCTTGTACCACCAGGGAGGCCCCTGTAATTGAATTCTGTAAATACCCAGTATTGGCCGTAAGAACCTGGGGAGCAGAGCCGGGGCAGGTCAAAGCCATCCAGCACACAGACTACTCAAAGGAGTTGCTCCCTGGCCGGGGCTTTGTCATTCCCGCCACAAGAGCAGGTGGCCCCACAGGCGGTGAAGGGGCAACTCACCCGTCACATCCCTGAAATGCATACCCAGGAGGTTGTCCAAGGTGTTTCCTTGTTGCAGAAAAATCAAATGCAATTTTGCCACTGATTTTATTTCTGAAATAATTTAAATGACTCTTTAAAAGATACCAGGCAAACACAGGTAGGCATTTCTTTGTCCTGAAGAAGAGCTGAAAACTGTGGGTAATCTTGAATCCTCAGGTTAGCAAACACGACTTTCACTAGCATATATGACTGACTGGTGGCTTGGGGAAACCATGGTTTTTTAAAGTGTCACAGTGATGATTATTTTTTTACTGAACTTGGGGGAAAGATTAGGTTAATGGTGAAGAAAAAGATGAGGCAGGAATCGGTTTTGCTAATTCTTTCAAAAGGTTTTTGCCTACTCTGCTCTTTCCCATCTAGTTCTTTATGGTGTAACCAATCGACCTTGCAGGTTGATTTAAAAGAAAAATGTTTTGAAAGCTCGTCTAGATTTGCAGCTATCGACTGGAATCTACCCCTTTTCCCTCCCTCCACCCCGCAAAAAAGCATTCTACCATGCAGGACTGTGGCTGAAGTCATTATACCTGTTATTATCAAACACACATTTCTTAAAACTTAAGGGGTCCGTTCTCGTGCTCACACTTTGGAAGGGAAGCGTGTCAGCACCATGTTCTTCCTGATGTCTCCCTGAACATGTTACAGGGTTTGGGGGGCCTCTGATCAGCGAGGCAGACATTCTCTAACATGGTGAGATGTGTACTTAGTATGTGTTTTTCCTGAAGGAGACTTTTTTTTATTGTTTTGTTTCTATCTCTCCTAGAAATAATAATTCCCTTTCCAATATCACTTGAAGGTCACTTAAAATCAGGCTGCTCAGCCCATCTTCCAGCTCTGCGTAGACTTGTTGGCTGTTCTGCTTGTTCATCCAGGAGGAAATGTTGTTATCTGTTCTAGGGCTGACCTTGACAAGGAAGCTGATCACCTAAGTGAAAACAGCCAATTACACTCATTGGCTAAATCTAATATATTGTTGGTTTCTCCACTCCTGAACTGGCTCTGTGACCCCAAGTTCAGGACAGAGATGCTGAAGGGATTTTGCTCAGCTCGTGTGTGTGTGTGTGTGTGTGTGTGTGTCTGAGATACAGACTTGTAGCTAAATTTCATTATGTAGAACAAAGTTCCAAATGCAGAATTTTGTTTATAAATGAACAATTAAACAAAGACAATAAATAACAGGTCTGTATAATTAAAATATGCTGAATTATAAATCAGTCCAATAACATAAAATGGTATAGCCGCTGGGAAGGATTAGCAGGTCCTCAAAAAGTTTAACACACCACCCAACACAATCCAAGCCTCCCACTCCCAACTATCTGTTTAAGAGAAATGAAAACATGTTTCATACACAGCATGAACTTTCACAGCAGTGCTGTGAATAAAAGCCCTGAAGCTGGGAACAACCAAATGTCCATCAAGCTGTAAATGGATTAACAAAATGCAGGTGCACCTATTCAGAGGATTATTATTCAGCATTAAAAAGCAAATTACTGACATACGCAGTAATATGCAATATCTCAAAAACTGCAGGCCAAAGGAAATGTGCAGACGCTCTCAGTCGCCCACTGGAGCTGCTACAACAACAGAGATTCCTTTCTCACTGTTCTGAAGCCTGCGGGGTCCAGGGTCAGGATGGAGCTGAGACTGGGAGACATGCTTCCAGGTTCCTTGCTGCAACCACATTTGCACAATGTCACTAATTCATTGTCAGCCACTTTGACCGTAAAAAAAGACAAATCATGACAAACAATAAAGGACATTAAATGAAAATGGATAAAGTGAAACACATTTTCATTTTGGTTAAAATTCTTCCTTTGGTAAGAGGCATCCCTGACGCGCACGACTGGCAACGCGTGTCTGGATCCCGCCCCCGTGTCCCACCACACGCCAGGCCCTGCGTGTCATCAGATCATCTAGGCCAGATTCTGCGCCAAATACCGAAATTCCGTCTCCCTCGTATTCCCCACTGCCGAACGGCCAAGAACTGTCACCATTTTCAAGGAGCTGAATACTAGTTGGGAAACACAGAACCATTTCTCATTTTGTGGGAAATGAGGAATTTGGTTCTTCTACTTTGCCTCTGGCTTCTGAGACTGCGCGATGCGCTGGTCAAGGCTGCACTGGAGGGCGAGCTACGGTATCTAAATCAGCTCAGGACTTGACAGTTGATGGCCTCAAAGGCTGCCACGAAACACCAGCCGCCTCTTTCAAATTTGTCATAATTTGGCAAATTTTTGGTTTGACAGGTGGGAGGAAGGACGGCTCACCGAGGGATCTGCGAATTGATCGGTTGTCATTCGTGACACAGTGTGCAATATGGCTCTGCGCTGCCTTGTTTCACACTTTCAGCAAGTTTTATCGCCTTATTTTTAGAATATAAAAATGGATGTACTGCATCAGTGGAAAAGCCAGGCTTGAAACCAAACTGTCAACCAATTATGTTGTCTATTGCAGCAAAATTGCCTTGTAGGGACGTCTCTCCCCATTCTCTGAGGGTGGCATTTGTGGCACCTGGAGCGATCACGGGTGCCTGAGCCTCCTGCATGGGTGAGGTGGAGTCATGAGAACCCAGCGCGAAGGACTCAGTTGTTGCTTCAAAACTGGGATTCAGGTTCTGAATTGATGTGTGAATATGGAGAACAGAGTGCCGCTGTCAGAAAGCTGGATCCAGGCGTGAAAATTGCGGCTGATATTTCCTCCTTTACCAGTGGGTAGCACAGATAAATGTCATTTTTGCCTTTAGTGCCTAAATGGTAGTGACTTGCAGAAGCGAGCGCCACCTCGGCTGTGAGCGTCCCCCGGGGTTTGGAGGTTACTCCTCACTGTCTCTCTCTCTGGAGAGAGACGTTTGCACCATACTGGTATGTCAGTATTCCACTGTATACCATACAGCTCCGCACAGCTCCTCCGTTACATATATAATATTGATATATTTATATTACGTATACATCAGAATTAACCTAAAAATAAGGAACAAACATGAAGGGGAATCAAACATTCGGGGGGAATGAAAGAATTGCAATTGGGGTACAGTTTCAGATAGAAATCACTGTGTTCTGAGCGGGGATGAAAGTGGGAGTGTTGTGGAGAAGAGAGGAAGACGAGGTGAATCGTGAGAGTTAACTGGCACTCACAGCCTCGGGTATCCTCCTCTGCATAATCGGTTACTGATGCTGCCTCCCGGCGGTGCCCAGGGGCATCATCCTTGTCAGCAGGATGTGGTTCTCCTGCTGGCCTCTCACATGATGGTTCAGGACACAGTTGCTGCTTGGCCTGGCCCAGAGGTCTGCGGCCACTACGGACAAGACGACGTGGCCGTGGCATCCCTGGCCCTGTCTAAACCGCCTCGCTGATGTCACGCTATGGACCCTCACGCGGTCCTCCCCGAGCCGCAACAACCATGAAAACCTGTAAACCTGGATCCTGCAAATCACAGACCCCAGCAAGAAGAGGGAGTTGGAAATCGGTGAGCTCCAGGGCCCGCGAGTGCCCCAGCAGGGGACTGGGCAGCTGCCTGGTGTCCGTCCCGAGGACTGAAGCTGTTGGAATGTCAGTCGCCACCCCGAGCCCCTTCAGGACCACAGTCTCTCTCCTCGGTGCTGCTGTCGGAGTGTCACGAGCCCGGAGCACGGTCATTCCCCTACATTCCCTGTGACCCACGCCTCTCAGGCGGGCGCCCAGATCCCTCCCGCAAGGCCCCAGTGTGGGCCGTGGGCTGGAGGGCCGGGCCCAAGACTCCACCAGGTCCTGCGGGCCCTGCCTCGCCCCGACACTCCCCTTAAACAGTGGGCAATGCGAGGATGGGTGCCCTGGAGGGAAGCCCTGTTCTTCGTAAGGAAACCTCAAGCCTTGCAGAAGACGCCTTCCGGGGGGCTGGGTTTGGCACGCGGACGCTCTCAGGGGGTGGCCGCTCCGGGCCCTCCAGGCTCAGCGGGAACTTTCAACACTAGCCTGACCCAGAATGAAAACTGGGGTCATGGAAATTACCCAGAGTGAGGGTTTTTACCCGAAAGAAGCTTTCTATCAGAGACACTGTGTGGGCGCGGGACAAGCCCCCGGTCGGGGGCCAGCCGCGCCTCACCACGTGAGCCACCCTGTTCCTCCCACGAGCCCCGCTCCTCTGTCCCCCAGGCCCCCAACACCCCCCACACCCCACCCCCACGGCCGGCACCGCATTGGCCAGTTCTCTGCAGCCTGGTCCTTGCTTCCTCCGGGGCGCCCACAGCGGGCTCCTGTCCCTCCGTCCCTGCCGGTTCCCGCTGTGGTCCTGCTCCCTGAGCAATGTCCCTGGAGGCTGGGGGGGCCCTTGAGTGATACAGCACGGAGGCAGCCGTGTGTGTGTGTGTGTGTGTGTGTGTGTGTGTGTGCATGTGTGTGCATATGCATGCACCCGTGGGTGCGCCAGGCTGGGCATGGAAGGCCCCTCACAGATGGCCTAAGACAGACGCTCCAACCACCTCTCAGGGGCACGGCCCCCCTGGGCTGGGCTAGGCTCCCCTCTGACCCCTCATGCTGGCTCAGCCTCCTCCGAGGGCTGCGTTCCAGGGCAGCAGAGGTCCCAGCACCTCTTTGTCCCGGCTGCCGTCTGCCCGTGAGCGCCTGGCACGCAAGCGAGGTCAGGGGCGCGGCCCAGCCGAGGCAGGGCAGGAGGGCGCCTCGGGGAGATTGCCATCTGTGCCCTCTCTCCCCCCGGCCCGCCGGGGCAGGCTGTGTGGACTGTGGGACTCTCGGGAAGGACCCGAATTCCACGGGCGCTCAGGCATGGGGAGACCTAGCCAGCAACGATGTTCCGGGGGGTGGTGGCCGCGGGGACCTCGGCGCACATGTTTCGGGAGCCCGTGACGCGTGTCTTCCGTGCACAGCACGCACCTCTGGCCGGTCCGGCCTGCAGTTAGGCGTTTCCCCCGCGATTATGACCTTGATTAATGTAGAATGTTCCATCGGTCCCATTTTACAGATGCGGAGACTAAGGCCCAGCAGTTCAGGTGACTCCGGGCAGCACAGCTCCTCGCACGCGCTCACCTGCGAATTCGGAGGCTTTGCATGGCTGCTCCCCTCGGGTGAGATATCCCTAAGGTTGTCGGCGTGAGTCCTCACGTTTGCTAGAACGGATTATTCTAGAACTGGGCAGCACAGCTGCCAAATGAACATACTTTCCCGGATGCCTTTTCTCTCCGAGATGAGCTGCCATCACGTGCCCTTGGGCGGCAGCAGGTGCTGCTTGGGAACACGGAACACCCTGACGCGTCTCCCCTTTCACAGCAGAGTCCCAGAATGCTCCCGACACCCGTCTTCCTTGTTCACAACGGCACCTGTGCGTTTCTTGGCTCCGGGTCTGGCTATGACTGGATGCAGGCCGAGCATGAACAGCCGCCCCAGCAGGATGGAAAGTCAGCTCTCTGACTGCAGCCCAGGGGCGCTGGCGCAGGACACCCCACTGTGACTTTCCATCTTGCTTTATAAAAATTGTCCCCTTAAAATTCTGCCACTTTCAGCTTCTCTTTTATTCTGTCATTTTCTGCCCAATAACATGCCATAGTTTTCATCTCACTCCAGTCATTAGTGTTCTGTGTCAGCCGAGCGTCACACGCACGGCGTCAATTTTATTTTTCCAAAGGAAATGTCAGAGGCTAAGAGATCAAGTTCTCGATAGCTGCAGCCTTTTAATCACACATAGTTTTTTTATTTAAGAGGCAACATTCCGGGCATCCGAAGAGGAAAGCGGCCTGGATCGTCCATCTTCGCCAACCCCTTTTCCATTATTTTCCAGCTAGACTGGCCTCTTCTCTGGGGATGGTCAAGTGCAGCTGGGCGGGAGTCAGCTGGAGGCTGGCCCGAGACATTCACGTCTGACCGGAGACGCAGCCTCCCCTCCCTGCCGTTCCCTTTTTTTTTTTTAATGATGGGAAGGTAATTTTCCTGGGTATCCACAGCCTTTATGACGTCAGAGAGAAACAGAAATCGTGCAAAGACATGAGAGGATTCCCTCTGGAGCACACGGCTTTGGTTCACAAAAGCATAATAAAACAAACCGTTACGAACTTCTTCGCCAAGGTTTGCTCTTAAGTTCCACTTTCCCCTCGTTCCTGAAGAAGTAAGTGGTTTAATTAAAAGACAGACGCACTTGCATTTAAAGACACACTTTCAGCTTTGCTGGGGTAGAATTCAGTGCGTGAAATCGGAACATGTTTACAGCCTGCAACGCAGCGACGCTGCAGACTGTGTCTTTAGATTCACATTCCGTGATGTTTCTGTCACGTCACTACCCGCCGCGGTCACTGTGTCGTCTGTTACACCCTCGGCCTTTCTGCATTTTATCAGGAGTTGGTGCTTTGCTCGGCATCTCCTCAGCTCCCCCAGCCCCAGCCCCGGGACCTGTGTGCTGCAGGGCGTGCCAACGGCACAGCCTCTGAGGAGAACAGCAAAGAGGCGCCTCAAGAAATCAAAAATAGAATCATCATCTGGCCCAGCACTTCTGGGTGAAGCCGAAGGAAAGGACACCTGCCTTTCACGGCGACGCCTGCCTCCCCAGGCTCATGGCACAGGGTTTACAACAGACGAGGGGTGATGTTCACAGGGAGAAAACACCCAAAAACTTGGCCTCCCTGGTGGCGCAAGGGGTTAAGAAGCAACCTATGAAGCTATCGCCAGCCTCTGTAGCACGAGTTCAATCCCCGGCCAGGGAGCTACCCAAAGGGTGCAGCAGACCCCTCCTGTCTCCCTGCTGCTCCCCTCAGCAGTGGGTTTCAGTGGATCTGCCTGGTCTGCTCCCCACTCTGCCTCTGGGGAGTCCTCTCACCCCCCAAACCTCTGGCCTGCACCCCAGCTCTTGTATGCATAAATAAATATATCTTTAAAAAAAACTCTAACACTTTAAAACTGGGTCTATTCCTTGAGAAACTCCCTCTCCAGCTGTCTGTAATGTCTCTACAATTGTGCTTTGGGGGCACATTTCGGGGGAAACCACCAGCGAGCGTGTGCAATGCGGGACGCCCCTTTGCCGTGGCCTCCACGGGCGCAGGTGCCGGAGCGCGGGCCGACGCCCACACGCGTGGTGGTAGGGGCTGGTTCTCTTCCGCGGCGCTAACAGCTGCGAGCTCTGCTGACTCCGGGCTGGACGTTCTCACACTCCCTGCAGACGAGAAATAAAGGATGGAGCCACGAGAGGGCCCGTGTCATGGTCATGAGGAGAACACAGGGTGAGCCGGGACCCCCAACCCTGCTGGCTGGTGCTCCCCGGCCCTGCGGGGCGCACCTTGTAGGGAACCCTGGGGCATAAACCAGCTCCCAGGGAAAGAGGGAGCAAGGCCGAGTGAAGGCCGCAGGTTGTTTTTTTTTTTTTTAGGATTTATTTATTTATGCACACAAGAGCTGGGGTGCAGGCCAGAGGTGCGGGGGTGAGAGGACTCCCCAGATTCAGAGTGGGGAGCAGGACAGGCAGACAGACTGAAATCCACTGCCGAGGGGAGCAGGGGGAGACAGGAGAGGTCTGCCATGCCGTGTGGGTAGCTCCCTGGCCGGGGATCGCACTCGTGCTGCAGAGGCCGCACGTTCTGATGCATTTTAGATTATTCCTTGCTCTGAGGACAGCCTCGTTTGAGGTTGTAAGAAAACAAAATATTCAAGTTCCAATCGGTTCCTCATTCTCCAGACGGGGAATGCCGGGCTCTTCAAACCACTGGAGGACACAGAAGGTCGGGGGAGAGCTTTGTGGGGGGGGGGGCAGCTGGCTCCTGCCAGTGATGCTCCCCACGCCGGCCCGGCCGCCTTGTCCGCTGGTTCTTACAGAACTAAAGCACAGAGTTGAGTTGAGGAAAACAAATGACCAACCCCGAGAGAACACTTTGCTCATGAAGCGCGTCGTTTCCAGCATTAACCATTTCGACCACAACGAGCCCGTCCAGGGGACCTGGAGCCCGGACACGGGCCATGCAGCAAGTTCTCGGTGCCGGTGTCGGGGGACCCCTTGGCCAGCGGCGCGAGCTCCCCTGGCGTGAGCCTCCTTGTCTGTGAGGTAAGACGGTGTCTGACTCAGCTGCGTCACCAGGAGCTTCGTTTTCCACAAACGCCATGTGGGGCCCGACCTCCAGACTAACCCAGCCGGGTGAGCCCGCGGGGGAGGCCGCTGCCTGGCAGGTGTGGGGGCCCCCGGGTGGCCCCTGAGCTCCCTGAGCTCCCGGACTCTGCGACAACGGGTCTTACCGTCCCTTCCCCCGGCCAGCCGGGGGGTGGCATATGCTGCCCGCGGCTGCTCTCTCGGGTGGGACCACACGGTCCTTCCAAGCCCCCGGGCAAGGAGAAAGCAGAGGGTTAGAAACGCAGATCACTGAGGCCCACGCGGGGGATCTGGAGGAGGCGGCCCCAGAGAAAGCTCGGGGTCTGTGTGTCTCATAAGCGCCCCCGGTTCTGAAGACACTGGGCAGGAGTGGGTCTCTGGGCACCACGGCCAGGCGTGCCACGGGTAGCTTCCAGGCTGGCGCCCGGGCCCCCGGGAGACACCGCAGCCGCCGAGCAGGAAGTGAGCGCAGCCCGGCCACATCCTGAGCCTCGTCGCCCTGACCCTTCCGGGCATTTCAGCCGCGTCCTGAGGCCAGGGGCCTGCCCGTCCTCACAGCCTGCTCCGGACGGGGAAGCGAGGGGCCCGGGGCCCAGCGTCTCGCCTCCAGGCCGGTGCCCGAGGAACCCGGCCCCGGTGCTGGCCAGGCGGGGGCTGCGGCCCGTGCTCAGCGCGGCCTAGTTCACCGCAGCCGAGATGGGGGAGCCAGCCAGGTGTCCGCTGGTGGGAGGGGATGGGCGAGGAAGACGTGTCTCACACGCACGCACGCTCGCACACACACTCGCACACACGAACACCTTTCGGTCGTGAGAGAGAAGGAAATCCTGCCATGTGCACAACATGGTGGCGGGCAACATGCCCAGTGAAGTGAGCTCGGCAGGGAAGACAAACACACGCGAGCCCCTGACACGTGGCGTCTGCACACCAACAAGAAACCGGGGAAGAGCTGACTGGGCTGCCCGGGGCGGGAAGGGCCGGCAAGGAGGGAAGAGCTGGCTGAGGCACAAACTCTCCTCGATGAGGCA